>NC_090320.1:169055498-169349602 GCF_040869045.1 Eurosta solidaginis | reverse complement strand
GAGGATGACAATTTGTGGGAGGGACGAAACAAATTAAATGGGGTCAAACTGAAATGACAGTCCTTGGTCGGGAAAAATCCCGAGTCGCTCCGGTACATAGAACCGACTGCCTTGGGAAGCGATTTTGTAGTTTTAGTTTTGCTTTGTGTTTATTTAAGTAGCTTTAGTAAAATTAAAAAAATTAAAAATAAATGTAAAGCGCGATAACCTCCGAAGAGATCTAAGGCCGAGCTTCTCTTCCAATTTGCGTCGTGCTCCTCTTGATTTTCCCTACAAATTGGCCGGACGGGACCTACATGTTTTATGCCGACTCCGAACGGCATCTGCAAGGCAGATGAGTTTTCACTGAGAGCTTTTCATGGCAGAAATACACCCGGCGCGCTTGCCAAACACTGCCGAGGGGCGACCCCGCTTAGAAAAATTTTCTTCTAATTTAAAAACCTTATTTCTAAAATTTTTGATGTTGCTTTGCCCGGGGTGCGAACCCAGGGCATACGGTATGGTAGGCGGAGCACGCTACCATCACACCACGGTGGCCGCCATTAGTAAAATTAGCTTTAGTAAATATTATTTATTAAATTTAGTTTCTGTAGTATACTAGTAGTTTTTAACTATTTTCACTAAAGTTAGTTAGTTCTTAGTTCGTATAATATTTTAGTTTTACGTTTTTGCTTGCTTGGCACTTCGTTCAATATTTTATAATAATAATGGCCGCCTTTCTTTTTCCGACCTCCCCGTTTCCAACTTATTTCAACACCTGTTGTCCATTCACAATAGACAACAGGGTTGCACCAAGTGGAAAACAGGGTGAGATCATAAGGCTGCTGTTACACCATCCCCCTTTTCGAAAAAAAGTTTGAAGTCGACAAGTTGATCAGGTTTGTCGGCTTCAATCTTTTTTGGGTGGTTTTTACATTCATCCCGATTGGGAAAAAAAATTAGGAAAATTTTGAACTTTTGCGGCAGATATACCTAGGCTAACTTGGCTAGTTTAACTAATTACATTTATTTGTATTTTAAGCCTACATATTTACAGTTTATTTATTATTCTCATTTTTCTGTAAGTTAGCTTAGTTAATTTAGTTACTTACATTTATTTTTACCTGAAGCATGCATATGTACATATATTAATATTAGTAGTTTAAATGTATTTTTCCTGTTGTTTTTTTTGTTTCTTTTTTTTTTTTTGTAATTCAAATTTTCATTTTTGTGGGTTTCTTTTTGTGTATTAACTTATACGTACGTTTTCTGTTTGCTTATTTTGCTTACATTATGTATTGTTTTCAAGGTTTGACATATTTTTCATTTGCTTAAATATAATGTAATAAAATGATTAAAAAAAATTATTTTGACTATCTCAAAATGAAATTGGGTACATCCGATTTTATTTATCTAGGTACTCCTCTTATGCGGTTTTTATGTGCCGTTTTGTATTTTTTGTTTTCATTATCAAAAATGGTTACATTTACATCGTCTATATTTGTTACTAGGTATGGACCCTGATATATGTTTTTATGTTTTTCCCGTGGTTCTTTTTTAACTAAAACCATATCGTTTATGTTTACTACTATTGGTTGTGCATTTTTGTCGTATGCATCTTTATTTCTTATTTTATGTTTTTCTATTAACTCTTTAGCCAAGGCGTGGCATTTTTGCATTCGGTACTTTACTTCTTTTGAATAATTTTCGATATTATAAATTGGTTCAATTCTTTCATTCTTCAGTTCAGATGGCACAATGACCTTTTTACCAAAAATTAATTCAAAGGGAGTAAGTTTATTATCGAATACCGTATTTGGCGTTGTGTTATGCCAAAATGTAAAATATTTCAAATATATATCCCAATCATCAAAGGAATCACTTAAGTACGCACGTAGGAATCCATTGAAAACTCTATGGTTTCTTTCGACAGTTCCTACGGTTTCATGATGATATGGTGTAGAAAAGTTGTGATGGATATTTAATAAACTGGTTAAATTTGCAAAAATTTCATTTTTGAATTCAGTGCCTAAATCTGATTTAATGTATTTCATAGCACCGTATATTAAAATTAAACCTTCGAATAGTGCTGACGCGATGTTTTTGCACTTTTATCAGGTATTGATATTGTAACTAAGTATTTTGTCAGATCGCAGATTATGGTAAGCGCGAACTTATTACCATATCTCGATTCTGGCAATGGGCCTATGGTATCAATTACGATAATGTCAAAAGGTATATTAGGAGTAGGAGTTAGAACGAGTTCTTCTTTATTTCCTATTTTGACTTTATTCAAAAGACATTTTTCGCATTTCATAACATAACTAGCTATGTCTTTTTTCATGTTTTTCCAGTAACATTTGTTTCGTAATTTGGCGTATAATTTTTTCGTTCCACAGTGACCTCCAGTGATGGGATCATTGTGATAAATTGCTAATAATTTTGATTTTTGTTCCTGATCAGTGATTGTTTCAATTGAATCCATTAAAATAATTTTTAAAAGTTGTAAAAGCTTATTTCCTCTTTCTTTAAAATTTGTAATTGTAATGTATTTGAAAATTAAATCGTTTTTTGGCCATTCTATTTCCTTAATATTAAGTTTTCCGGCTTCTTTTTCTAGCCTCGAAAGTAAAGTATCGAAATTCTTTATTTCGTTAGAAAATTCAAAATCAAGTAAAATTGTTCTTTTATGCTTTATATGCGCGCATATTCTTAAAAATTGTTTATTATTTTTATCATGAAATATTTCTGATCTAATACGAGGAATTTTTTTTGAAAAGTTATGAGTGAATTTATCATACACGTTTAATGCTTGTATGTTTTCACATAACTCTATATTTTCGATAGAACTACATTTATCCTTTTCCTTACTCATAGCCCTAGTCTGAACTGCAAATATATTTTTGGTTGATTCCTTTATTTCGCCAATGGTTATACGAGAAAGTGCATCAGCTCCTACATTTGATTTTCCCTTTATGTACTCTATTGTGAAATTGTATTCTGCCAACTCAAGTCTAATTCTAGAAAGTTTTGAAGATGGGACTAAAGGCCTGTGATCTGATTTTACAATAAAGTGATTTCCATAAACGTAGGGTTTGAATTGTTTAATGGCAAAATAAATGGCTAATAATTCCAACTCAATAATGGCTTTCTTTTGTTCTGCCTCATTAAAAGATTTTGACGCATAACATATGGGTAAATCGCTGCCTTGATGTTCTTGGCTGAGTATTGCTCCACATCCCGTCTTAGAAGCGTCTACTGTAATGGTGAACTGTTTGGAAAAATCCGGGTATTGTAATATCTTTGGTGTTATTGCATCAAAAGCTTTATCGCATGCATCGTCCCAGTTAAATTCTACTCTTTTTCTATTCAGTCTATTCAGAGGTGCTGCCAGAGATGCAAAGTTTGGAATAAAGCATCTGTAGTAGTTGGCAAAGGCTACAAACCGTCTTACAGCGTCCTTGTCTGTTGGCTTCGAATAGTTACGAATTGCGTTTATTTTTGATTCGTCTGGTGACAGACCTTCAGCTGAGCATTACATTTACTTGGACTGAGTTTAAGGTTGAATGATCTACAAGTATTGAATACTTTAGACAAATTTTTAATGTGATGGAATTCGCTACAGCCGATGACTATAATGCCATCTACATAAAGAAAAGCTACATTAGGTGGTATTCCTGAAAATGCGATGGTCATCATCCTATAAAACGAATTTGGTGCAATTACACAGTGCAAACATTTTAAATTGAAATTGAATTTTAACTTTTCTGCATCAATTAAAAAAATTTTTTAATAAAATTTACAAAAAAATACAAAGAATTAAATTCAAAAATATACAAAACAAATCAAAAAAAAAAAAAATTTCAAAAAATCAAAAAAGAAAATGAAATTGGTCATACATAAAATTTATATTTTCAACAAAAATTTGCATTAATGCATACCCAAATATAACATAACATACAACGTCTATATCTGCAACATTATAAATTTCTATAAAGTGGCTAGATATATGCATATACATTGACACACTTTGTGAAAATTTAATTACTTTCGAATACATTCAATACTTTTAAAACACTTTAAAAATTTCCTACATTAAAACTTTATTAAATTCTCACTACATTCTATTTGAAAATACTTTAAACTACAAAAAATGGTAAAACAAAATAAAATTTAATACAAAAATATATACAAAAGAAGGCATTTTGCTGTGAAACGGCGCGGCCGACAAGATAAATTATGAAAATTTAATAAATTTTTACAAGTACATACTGAACATTTTGCTGTGAAACGGTGCGGCCGACACGTTAAATAATTAATCCATATTTTTGATGAAAACGGTGCGTCCGTAAAACCTTAAAATTTAATGATTTTTTTGTGCAACGGTGCGGCCGTCACGTTAAATAATATTATAATAAATACTAAATTGCAATAAACATATCCCGTTTAAAATTACTATCGTCTTGCGAAAATTGAAAAAAATAGATCAGTCTTCCATTGTAGGTCGTATATGGTAGCACACCCGGTAAAAACAAAATTTTTCAAAGCCAAAACTTAATTGACGGTTCATCTGGAATACAATTCAATCAACTTTCAAGCAATTCTAACTTCAAATAACCTTAACAAATTTATGCCAAAACTCAATACAAAATTCAAGTAAAGCGGTTTCAAATTAGATTATAAAATCATTTTAAATTTCCTTTCAATTAAAAATGTTTTTTCCTTTTTTTCACATTCATGACACAAACTCGCCACTTTCTCTAATTCAACTTAGGTCATAAAACCATTTCAAATTCCCTTTCAATCCTAATTTGGTATACTCATAACTCAAACAATCTAGGTTATAAAACCATTCCAAATTTCTTTTTCATTCAAATTCGTCCGTATTCATACCTCAAACTCGCAACTTTTTCACAATTCGATTTAAATTATAAAATCATTTCAACCTTCTTTTTCATTCAAATTACTTAATATCCAAGCATACAAAGTTGCAAGTGTAAGAGTCTTTCTTCTGCTATTGTAAAATTTCGAAACAAAATTCAAAGAATTGAGAGAAAATTTCTTTAAAATTAAAAAACGCGTTTTACATACAGGTCGTTCTTTACCGACAAGGCAAGAGAAGTTAGATTAATATAAAAATATATATATATAATAATATATAATAACATTTTAGTAGAGGTAAATGGTCATTTTGAAAACCGACCTAGGCCAATTGCTGTGAATAAAAGTTTATCACGTTGTAGGGAAGAATTAATTAAATGTTTTACAAAACTCAATTGCACAGTTAAAGTACCAACGAACTACAGCGACTTAGTCGAAGATAACATTTTTATATCAGATACTGATCGGTAAGAAAAAGAATCCTTCGACGCATACAAAATCGATTTGGAGGAAGAAGAAGAATTCTCTGACTCAGCAACATCGGAAACACTCGACAGGCGTATCGGTGAACAAAGTTGTTCTTTACCTCATACCGAAAATATTTCATTGCAAGAAAACTTCTGCGGTTTCGATAACCCAGTCGTTACATCAAACAATTCTTTAGGGCTTTTAACAACTTTCTCAAATTCCAACCAATCTCGTACTAATTTTCTAGAACCAATAATAATGGCTACACCAGAGCAAAAGAGACAGTTTATTGGGTCGTGGGCGCCCTTATTTAGGGAAAACTATAACGGTGACCCCTTAGCGCTAGACTCCTTCATAGATAAAATTGAACTATTAGAAGGCTGTATAGATCCAGATCTTATGCTAACTTTCATTTCACTCGTTAAATCGAAGCTCGAAGGAAAAGCACGAGAAGCTATTCCGACAAATATAACATCTATTCAAGAAATTAAAGATGCGCTTAAAAGTCGAATAAAGCCAGACAATTCAAAAGTGGTTGCAGGGAAAATAGCTTCACTAAAATTTACGAACAATAATTTAACCGAGTTTGCTAAACGAGTAGAGGAATTATCTGATGCTTTAGAGAGGTCTCTTATTATCGAGGGCATATCAAAAGCCAAAGCGCACGAGATGGCAGTCGAACAGTCAGTAAGCGTTTGTAAGCTAAATACGCGCTCAGACTTAGTCAAAGCAATTCTGGCATCAACCTCTTTTAGTGACGCAAAAGACGTCGTAGCAAAAATGATAGTCGAACAAAACAATCAGGCTACAGAAAGACAGGTATTAGCTTTTCGATCAAGGTTCAACAATCAAACGCAATAACAATAGAGGCAATAACTACTACAACAACAATAATAGATTCAACAACAATAGTAATTTCAATAGGTTCAATAACAATAATAATTTCAATAGGTACAACAACAATAATAACGGTAGATACAATAATAACAATCGAAATAGGCAAAACAACAGCTATAGGCAAAACAACGACAATCGAAACAATAGTAACTCGCGTAACACTAGCAACAGTCAAAATAGGCTAGAAAACAGAACCAATACTAACGCTGGAAGTTCACATACGCGAAATAATGCAAACGTTCGCTCTTTAAATTTGGACGCCCCTTAGCAGCGAACACTGAGGGACGAGGAGATAAACGAATAGATATTAAAAATATCTTTTGTCTAAACCTAAATTACTCAGATTTTATCGGAATTCATATAACCGGATCTAACAAATTATGTACATTTTTGCTAGATACACAAGCTGATATTTCTCTAATTAAAATTTCAAGCTTAAATAGGCAAATTCCAATTAATTCTGACGATATAGTTAATATCACAGGCGTTACATCAAATTCTGTTCCTACCATAGGTAAAATAAACATAGACCTAAATTTTTTTAATAACCTAGTCGAACATAGCTTACATGTGGTAAACGATGACTTCAATATCCCATCAGATGGTATACTGGGAAAAGATTTTCTTCATTATAACAAATGTGTAATAAATTATTCAAATAGTAGCATCTAATTCGGGGCAAATAAAGAAAAAGTCATTATGCCAATCCTACACGGAACGAAAAGAGATATGTGTATTATACCACCAAGATACGAAGTTTTTCGAATTTTCGACTTAGGTCACTCAACAACTCCACTTTTCGTTGAATCTCAAGAAATATAAAACGGCGTATTTACCGCAAGATGTATTACAAATTCCAATAATCCAAACATAAAATTATTCAATACCACAAGTGAGGTACAATTCGTACACAAAAATTCTATTAAAACAGAAAACTTATCTAATTATCACGTCTACGTAATCGACAAAACTAAGTCAGATGAGAAGCGAATTAACGAAATAACTTCGATCTTAAAAGATCAAATTCCAAAAGATGCACCATCTGAACTTTTAGATCTATGCATACAATATGCTGACATTATAGTCATCTACATAAAGAAAAGCTACATTAGGTGGTATTCCTGAAAATGCGATGGTCAGGTTGAAAGAGAAGAAGGTTGAAATGATTTTATAATCTAAATCGAATTGTGAAAAAGTTGCGAGTTTGGGGTATGAATACGGACGAATTTGAATGAAAAAGAAATTTGGAATGGTTTTATAACCTAGATTGTTTGAGTTATGAGTATACCAAATTAGGATTGAAAGGGAATTTGAAATGGTTTTATCACCTAAGTTGAATTAGAGAAAGTGGCGAGTTTGTGTCATGAATGTGAAAAAAAGGAAAAACATTTTTAATTGAAAGGAAATTTAAAATGATTTTATAATCTAATTTGAAACCGCTTTACTTGAATTTTGTATTGAGTTTTGGCATAAATTTGTTAAGGTTGTTTGAAGTTAGAATTGCTTGAAAGTTGATTGAATTGTATTCCAGATGAACCGTCAATTAAGTTTTGGCTTTGAAAAATTTTGTTTTGTACCGGGTGTGCTACCATATACGACCTACAATGGAAGACTGATCTATTTTTTTCAATTTTCGCAATACGATAGTAATTTTAAACGGGATATGTTTATTGCAATTTAGTATTTATTATAATATTATTTAACGTGACGGCCGCACCGTTGCACAAAAAAATCATTAAATTTTAAGGTTTTACGGACGCACCGTTTTCATCAAAAATATGGATTAAATATTTAACGTGTCGGCCGCACCGTTTCACAGCAAAATGTTCAGTATGTACTTGTAAAAATTTATTAAATTTTCATAATTTGCTTGTCGGCCGCGCCGTTTCACAGCAAAATGCCTTCTTTTGTATATATTTTTGTATTAAATTTTATTTTGTTTTACCATTTTTTGTAGTTTAAAGTATTTTCAAATAGAATGTAGTGAGAATTTAATAAAGTTTTAATGTAGGAAATTTTTAAAGTATTGAATGTATTCGAAAGTAATTAAATTTTCACAAAGTGTGTCAATGTATATGCATATATCTACCCAATTTATAAAAATTTATAATGTTGCAGATATAGACGTTGTATGTTTTGTTATATTTGGGTATGCATTAATGCAAATTTTTGTTGAAAATATAAATTTTATGTATGACCAATTTCATTTTCTTTTTTGATTTTTTGAAATTTTTTTTTGTATTTTTTTTATATTTTTTGATTTGTTTTTGTATGTTTTTGAATTTAATTCTTTGTATTTTTTTGTAAATTTTAGTAAAAAAATTTTTTAATTGATGCAGAAAAGTTAAAATTCAATTTAAATTTAAAATATTTGCACAGTGTAATTGAAGGAAAAAAAATTCTGTATGTATATGGTATGCAAAGCGAAAGCACCCCATTTAATGGAATTATTATGTTTGGTATACATACATACGTATATGTGTTTAACAAAAAAAAAATTTGTTTCTACATACATATATATGTGTATACTTATTTTTCTGCTGCCACTGCTGCCTCGATGCTGGTGTTAATCCTGCTGCTGCTTTCGTCCCTTCGCTGCTGCTGATGATGTTCATTCGAGCTGGATGGGATATTAATTACAAGCCGTTATGGCGTGGTACAGTTTTTGATGTTATATGTTGGATTTTTGTAGTGTGAAAATTTATAAAGAATTTTGTAGATTTCTGTGCCGTTATATGTATACTTTTTTGGAAGTTTTTGTATTTTTGTTTTAAATTTTTTTTTTGTAGTTTTGTATTTTATATTTTGTAGTTTTTTTGTTTTTATAAAAATTAAAATTTTTCCGCATACCCAATTAGTGGCCTTTTGTAGGTGGCATGGTTATCCTTCCTGCACCCGATCCGGCACACTGCCTCACGGTCGCCATGTGAAGTTCCATTTTGGAACTTCTTCAAAAAAGTGTTCTTGCGAGCACACCCTACTAATACGTACACACACTTCCAATTAACAAACACCAAAAACACGTATTTTGTAGTTTTAGTTTTGCTTTGTGTTTATTTAAGTAGCTTTAGTAAATATTATTTATTAAATTTAGTTTCTGTAGTATACTAGTAGTTTTTAGCTATTTTAACTAAAGTTAGTTAGTTCTTAGTTCGTATAATATTTTAGTTTTAAGTTTTTGCTTGCTTGGCAGTTCGTTCAATATTTTATAATAATGATGGCCGCCTTTCTTTTTCCGACCACCCCGTTTCCAACTTGTTTCAACACCTGTTGTCCATTCACAATAGACAACAGGGTTGCACCAAGTGGGAAACAGGGTGAGATCATAAGGCTGCTGTTACAATGCTGCTCGCACATTCTTTCCACCCGAAAGATGATGCTTTCGACGCTTATACCTTTACTGGTCCCATCGAATTGGATGTACCACTTTTCAGGGTAAATCTTCTTCCACCTGGGAGGATCGCTGACAGCTCCCCCCGTACTGTAACTAACAGTTGATTCATTGATGGGCTCTGAGTTTCCCCCTCCGGCTTTGAGGCTCGTTCGTATATACCAAAGCAGACCGATGTCCAGGGGCTTGCGCAGATGATTCTATATCTCCTATGCGGCCACCAAGGTTATCGACACAAGTCTTAATTTTAATCACCTCAATCGCCATTTACGCTATAGTAATAACGCCTAAATGGACTGTTGTCAAAATTACGTTCAAAATTTAATTGCCTTCTCTATTAAACAATTGTTTCTTTTATACAAAATTTCTATATGCTAAAATACCTACTTACACTAATACTTATGAACTAAGTGTAGTGTATTACATATATACATATATGTTCAGTTCCCTGGGAACTGCAATTGAAACAAAACGGAATTAAATATGATTGTAGCGACCTTTTTACTTTGATTTTATCAAACTGTGGTTTTCCCAATATATTTCAATCTCCTTCGGAGATCGTCTTCAGGGGCTATAACAATAACAAACAAATATTCACATATAAAACTGAATACAATTAGGATACAATTTTTCATACATACATACATTAATTATCGGGCCCGATACACGACACTTGTTAGTTCGCCATGCAGTTCAGAACTAATCTTTTTTTTGTTTTTTTGTGAGTCAAGTAAGTGTCTATAAATATGTGAGCAATTTTCTGTGTCCGTTTTGAAATTGAACCTCTTGCTAGGTGGTGTATTTGCTATGTGTAGCATTTCTAACGTTAACCTTTTGCTATAATTTGTCTCCTGCTCTAGTATGCTCACCGCTTTATAATCTGGTTGGTGTCCGTTCTCTGTACAGTGGGCCGCACGTGCTGTTTTATGAATGTTGCCAGATGATCTGCATTTAATATCCGATCTGTGTCCTGCTATTCTTGTTTTTAATATGTTCTTTGTTGTACCCACATATCCTTTTCCACAGTTATTATTTTCATTTCCCGCACATGTAATCTTATATACAACATTATGTTTGACTGAATTTGTTATTTTGCTTTTCATGTTATTAAAAAATATGTTTGTTGTGTACGATGGTTTGTGTGCAATTCTTATATTCTCCTTGTCATAGATGTCTGAGCCCTGCAATCTTTCTGAAAAACTGGTATATGTACTACATATCTATATTTCGTAGTCGGGTTTTCTCTGTTCTTCCGGCATTTATCTTTCGGGTATTCCTTTATTAACCTCTGTATTGCGTTAGGAGCGAAGTCATTCATCTTTAGTATGTGTGTTATATGTTTTTTATTCTGGGAGTGAAAAACCGTGTCACTCGTATCTAATACTCATCTAATGAAGTTTTTCGCCGTATTTATAATCATACCTCTTGGGTGTTTTGATTTAAAATTTATTATTCTTCCTGATGATTTGGGCTTTTGATACCAGTCAAGTTTTATTTTATTGTCTATTTTACATACTTATGTGTCGAGAAACGTCAGTCTACTAGCCGACTCCAGCTCCATCGTAAACTTTATTTCCCCGTGGAATGAGTTTAGCACCTCCAAGGTTTTCTCCAGCTCGTCCTCCTTAACTATGGCAAACACATCATCTACGTATTTGCTAATTAGTCTCGCGTTTGTCACTATTTCCAAAATCTCGTCCATGATGATGTCGGCAACCATCGGTGATGCTGGAGATCCCATCGGAAGTCCTTTTAGTTGCGTATAAATAATTTCTTCATACTTGAAATATCTATTTTCCGATTTGCGAAACTTCACAATTTCCATAAAAAGGTGTTTAGGAATATCCGTGTTTTTCCACTTGGTCAGTATAGTTTGTATAGAAGTGGAAAGTCATAAAGGAACACACGGATATTCCAAAACACCATTTTATGGAAATTGTGAAGTTTTGCATATCGGAAAATGGATATTTCAAGTATGAAGAAATAATTTATACGCAACTAAAAGGACTTCCGATGGGATCCCCAGCATCACCGATTGTTTCCGACATCATCATGGACGAGATTTTGGAAACAGTGACAAGCGCGACACTATTTAGCAAATACGTAGATGATGTGTTTGCCATAGCTAAGGAGGACGAGCTGGAGAAAACCTTGGAGGTGCTAAACTCACTCCACAGGGACATAAAGTATACGATAGAGCTGGAGACAGCTAGTAGACTGCCGTTTCTAGAAAAATTAGTATGTAAAATAGACAATTAAATAAAACTTGACTGTGCCGGAAGAACAGAGAGAACACGACTACAAAATATAGATCTGTAGTATATATACCAGGTTTTTCAGAAAGATTGCAGGGCTCAGACATCTATGACAAGGAGAATATAAGAATTGCACACAAAAGATCGTACACAACAAACATGTTTTTTAATAACATGAAAAGCAAAATAACAAATTCAGACAAACGTAATGTAATATATAAGATTACATGTGCGATAAATGAAAATAATACCTGTGGAAAAGAATATGTGGGTACAACAAAGAACAAATCAAAAACAAGAATAGCAGGACACAGAACGGATATTAAATGTAGATCATCTGGCAATATTCATAAAACAGCACTTGTGACCCACTGTACAGAGAACGGAACCAACCAGATTTTAAAGCGGTGAGCATACTAGAGCAGGAGACAAATTATAGCAAAAGGTTTATGTTAGAAATGCTACACATAGCAAATACACCACCAAGCAAGAGACTCAATTACAAAACGGACACAGAAAATTGCTCACATATTTATAGACACTTACTTGACCCACAAAAAAACAAAAAAAAAAAAAAAATTAGTTCTGAACTGCATGGCGAACTAACAAGTGTCGTGTATCGGACAAGATAACTAATATATGTATGTATCAAAAATTGTATCCCAATTGTATTCTGTTTTATATGTGAATATTTGTTTGTTATTGTTATAGCACCTGAAGATGATCTCCAAAGGAGATTGAAATATATTGGGAAATATTTAAAAAAGTGTTTTATTACATTGGACCTTGAGCCGGCAAAAATCACAGTTTGATAAAATCAAAACGGAATTAGTTGTGGGAAATGCAACGTAAGCATAAATAAATCGTGGGAATAATTTGTGTGCCAGTAAAGGTTTGTGGTGAGCATTTAGTTAGCTTTAAATTGAAATACAACAAGCTTCAATTTACTAGACAGCGCACGGCGTAGACTGTTGTAGCGCAAGTCAGAATAAGTAAGAGTCAATGAATCTGAGGCCATACCAAAGCGAACCAAATATATGTATATACAAATGTATGAATCACAAGGCACCCTAATCCAGGGTGTTATGCGGACCGTGCCTATTGGATGATATGCAGCCAGGGGATAAATTCGGCTGTATTCGGCTGTATGGCGACCACCGTGGTGTGATGGTAGCGTGCTCCGCTTACCACACCGTATGCCCTGGGTTCAAACCCCGGGCAAAGCAACATCAAAATTTTAGAAATAAGATTTTTCAATTAGAAGAAAATTTTTCTAAGCGGAGTCGCCCCTCGGCAGTGTTTCGCAAGCGCTCCGGGTGTATGTCTGCCATGAAAAGCTCTCAGTGAAAACTCATCTGCCTTGCATATGCCGTTCGGAGTCGGCATAAAACATGTAGGTCCCGTCCGGCCAATTTGTAGGGAAAATGAAGAGGAGCACGACGCAAATTGGAAGAGAAGCTCGGCCTTAGATCTCTTCGGAAGTTATCGCGCCTTACATTTATTTATTTATTATTTTTTTTTTATTCGAACGGAGCCTTCCCAATACCGGGCCACCTGGGAAAGGATTTATGGCCTTACCACAGTAAGGAGCGCTCCTGTGGCGGACGGTTCTTTCCCCGTATATAATACTGGACCGCTGAGCCCGCCTTGTCGGTCAGGTGGTCGTACGACCAAGATGAACGACTCATTACCTGATTGTAATAAGGACGATGTAAAGAGGAGGACTGAGTCTCAATCCAAGGACGAAAAATACTAATTAAGCGATGTGTCGGACTCGGGGAGCGAGAGTAGTGCTGATTCAATGAGCTCCGTGTTGGAGAAGCAACCAAATGAAAACGGAGTAGAAGAGCGGAGAAGGGTACGGAGCAGAGGAAGTAAAAGAGCTCTCTCGCAGTACCGTGCAGCACGAAGAATTGTACAACGCTTCGGAGCGGTGGCCGACCCAACAGAAGTGGAGATGGAGCGCTTGGAATGGGCCCATTAAACGGTAGAAGTAGGTTGAAGGCAGCTCAAAAGGTTTGCTGCGAGAAACCCTCGGTTCTGCAACCGGTCCGAAGAGGAAGAAGCGTCGATTGGCAGAATGAGAGGCAACGTTCGGCGGAAGGTGACAAGCCTGCTTTCAAGAGGCATAAAATACCCAGTCCTAGAGCCGCGAGGCAGAGCAGTCGCATTGACAAGACAAGTAGGCCCAAAGCTATAAGACAGATGGGTTCCAATAGCGAGGTAGCAACTACTTCCAAAGCTTCGAATCAGAGGTTAGTTCCAACTACGGAAGTAGGAGATAAGCCAAAGGGAGAGAACGCTAAGACTTCGGCTTTCTTGGAGGTGCTAAAGGGAGTTAACGCTAAGACTCTGGCTTTCTCGGAGGTGCCAAAGGGAGATAAGACTAAGACTCCGGCTTTTCCCGAGAAGATGAGTGATGTGTCAAAGCAGTCACTGAATGTGGCGCTGGTTGATCGTAGCAGTCCTTTCGGACAAATGACTACTGAAAGGTGGATATCTGTGGAAAGGGAGCCTATTAGCTTAATGCTTAAGATGATGCGGGAACAACCAAGTAAGCCCCTTCCAACCTTTGATTGGGGGATGGTATAATGGTGTGAAGATGATAGCGTGCGACAACATCGCGAGCTTGCGGTGGCTGGAGGAAGTGGTTCCAAACCTTCAAATGCAAGGCACGAACGCGCGATTTGAGGTGGTGGATAAAGCGCAAACCCCCATGGTGCCAAAAGTTAAGGTATGGATACCAAGCATGATGAAGCCGGAGGATACACTGCGACTTCTGCAGAATCAGAATCCGAACATGCCGACACAGGATTGGAAGGTACTTACTGTATCCCGGCCTACCGAAGATGGTCAGTTCTACATCTTCCAAATAAACAAGCAGGCGGAGGATATTTGTACACGCAGCTTGGCAAAATGTCCTTTGGCACTGGCAAAATTTACATGCGACTCAGGAAAATAAGTCCCGAAGATAAAAACCCCAACACGCTAGAGGTGGGCGAAGTCGAAATGGCCCTCAAAAGCCTAAGGGAAAAAGACAGGTGGAGGTAGCCGACGTCACCACGAAGGTGTTAGAAGAGGACCAACCGCCAAATGGTGCTGCGACTCACACAGGCACAACAGTCACGAGAGCCTGAAGGGGGCCTCGTATACTCTAAACCAAACGGGCAAGGGGAGGACGACGACGTCAAGACGAAGGTGCTGGAGGGGGACAAACGGCCCAATGGTGCTGCGAGTCCTACAGATAAACCTCCAACACAGTAAATTGGCGTCGAGCGAACTCCTCCTAACCCTTGAGGATGGTTCGTTTGACGTGGCGCTGATCCAGGTGCCGTGGCTCTCATCGGGAGGAAAGGTTTCTGGACTTAGCGCGCGCGGATTTGGCGTTTACTATGCTAGTAATGGTAAGGAAACAGCTGCATTCATATATGCTGCCTAATTACACTATTGAGGACCTCGTAGTGGTGGCCGTTGAGTAAAGGAATAAGCAGGCACTTATCCTGGCATCCTGCTACATGTCCCATGCTGCGGAAGTTCCATCGATGGAGTGCAAGAGGCTAGTACAGTACGAAGGGCGCAAAGGGCGGTTGGTCATAGGGGCGGATGCAAATGCGCACCGAAATGCGTGGGGAGGAGCAGATACGAACGAGAGAGGCGAATCTCTATTTTTTTACATCCTGCAAACCAATTTGCAGATAGCCAACATTGGAAATGTCCCTACATACATTGGCCCAACATCCACCAATGATTTGGATACTACACTGAGCTCCGAAAGTGATATATCAAGATATGATTGGATGGTTCTTTATAGACCATCCTTCTCCGACCATGCGTATATCAGCTTCGGCATCCCCCTAAAGAGGGTGGCAGGAACCTTTAGAGACCCTAGGACAACAAACTGGACTAAATTCCAGAAAGAGGTAGAAGCGAAACTGGGATAACCCAAAGTGGTTGCCAATGTGGAAGGACTGGAGGAGTCTAATGAATTCCTAACTAGGACGCTTATGACTGCGTATAACAAAGCTTTCCCTCTAAGAAGATTCAGAGGAAAAGCAAAGCCGCCATAGTGGAGCAATGAGCTGAGTCGTCTAAGAAGACAGGTAAAAGAAATGTTTAAGCTAGAAAAGACCGCGCAAAGCGAAGCGTGTCGGGACGAGTACAGGGATCTACTGATGATCTACAAGCGAAACAGCACGGTTGAGAAAAGTCCTAGCAAGGGGAAATATAATCCAGGGACTAATAAAGAAAGAGAACGGGAATGGTCACGTAATAGTCAGGAATCCCTTGAGGTGCTTCTCCATACACATTTCCCATCGGGAGATGGTTTAGAAGAGCCAGCAGACAGCACTCACACTTCGATCACGGAGCTGGTACTGCCGGGCTTGATGACCGATACAAAGATCGAGTGGGCAGTGAAGACGTTTTCAAATTTTAAATCGCCTGGCCCAGATGGTATATTCCCGGCCATGCTACAAGTCTCAAGTAGGACGGTCGTGGAATGGCTTAAAATAATACTCGATGGGTGCATAAGACTGAATCTTGTAGCGCACTCTTGGAAAACTGCTCGTGCAGCTTTCCTACCAAAGGCGGGAAAGATCGGTTACGTGTATTCCAAAGATTATAGACCCCTTAGCTTAACATCATTTCTGCTCAAAACCTTTGAGAAGCTGATAGATGTGTACATAAAGTCCAACGTGAAGGAAAAGCTGCTCTCCACAACACAACATGCGTACACCAAAGGCAGGTCGGTAGACACCGCATTTCATAGGGTGGTAATATGCGTAGAGAAAGCCCTGGGATATAAGGAATATGCTCTACGAGTCTTCTTAGACATTGCCGGGGCTTTCAATAATGTCTCTAAATGGGCGATTATGGATGGTCTTAATTACATTAAAGTGCATCCAGCCTTAACGAGATGGATCGGCTGCATGTTAAATTGCTGGAAGATTATATCACAATGGGGATTGCACGAGGCCACGAAATCAGTGGACAGGGGAACGCCGCAGGGAGGGGTGCTAGCACCTCTTCTGTGGACGCTGATCATCAACCAACTGCTCAGGCGATTTGATGAGGGACCCGTAAAACTTATGGCTTACGCGGATGACGTTGCAATTGTCATAAGTGGAAAGTTCCTTCCAACGCTTAGCTCTTTGATGGATCGAGCGCTTCGGGATATTCATACCTGGGCATCAAATGTCGGGTTGAAGGTCAACGCGGATAAGATGGATATGATCCTGTTTACAATGAGGTACACGGTCCCAAATTGGATCAGGCCTAAGTTAGGAGGGGTGACTCTACAGGAGAAACCTTGCACAAAGTATCTAGGAATCATCCTAGACAGTAAGCTGTGATGGAAGCTCAACGTGGAGGATAGGGTGAAGAAGGCTTCAACGGCACTTTATGCATGTATAAGGATGCTGGGATGTACGTGGGGCTTATCGCCCTCCTTTTTCATTGGGTTTTTACAGCGATTGTAAGCCCTATCCTACACTATGGAGTTCTTGTTTGGTGGAAAGTCACACAAAAAGCAACCTACCTCAAAAAATTAGAGGGGGTATGCAGACTATCAATGCTTAGCATTACTGGAGCCCTGAAAACAACCCCGACAGCTGCACTGTATGCCATTCTGCACATTTTCCCTGTACACCTGGTAGCAAAGAACATAGCGTTAACAACTGCAACCAGGCTCGGTGCCTCGGGGCAGCTTGAGCACCGACCATACGGCCATAGTAGTATAGCGTCGTCAATCATAAGACTAACAGATTACCTCATTCCCTCTCTGCGCCTCGTGGGAGATCTTAAGGCCACAATAGAGGCGAACGGTTGGCGCAAGGGTGCGCATATGGCGGACGAGGCGATACATGTGTACACAGATGGTTCCAAAGTAGTGGAAGGAGTAGGGTCTGCGGTATACTGTGCTGATCCGGAAATAAGCAGATCCTGCAGGCTGCCGGATTACTGTAGCGTTTTCCAAGCGGAAATATTAGCCGTAACCAAAGCAGTAGAAACCCTGGAAGAGAACAGCTTAAGCTGCAACCGTGTTAACTTTTATATTGACAGTCAAGCAGCAATTAAGGCAATAATATCGCATAGCACAGCATCTAAATGCGTGCTAGAGTGTAAGCAGTCTCTGGAGAGAATCGGGACAGGGAGAAGCATACATCTATATTGGGTCTCAGGGCATATGGGAATATATGGGAATGAAAAAGCGGACGAACTAACTAAAAAGGGCGCATCCCTTGAAGCTTGCTCCGTAGACGTCCCAATTAGACTGGGCGAGATTGAGCGAAGGCGAGAGGTGCACATGATCGACCAAACGGGAAGGCGTGGGTTCAAGCGCGGGGCTGTAAAGTGTCGAAGATTATGTGTAGGTCTTACAACCCTAGACTAGCAAAGTTGCTTCTATCATTAAAAAGAGAGGACTGTAGACTCATGACGGGTATTCTGACTGGATACTGCCTTCTGGCGTCACATGCCTTTAAATTAGGCTTGGTCAGTGATAGAGATGTAGGAAGTGCAGGCTGGAGGAGGAAACGATCGAGCACGTTCTGTGATCATGCCCTGCACTTCCCAGACTAAGACTCCAGCTATTTGGAGTTATACAGCTGTCAGATCTAGAAGCAGCAAGTGGCTTAATTCCTAGTAAGCTTCTAGTATTTGCCAAGAGGACGGAGTTATTTTATAACATAGGTCCTGGTTTTTGATAGGGTTTTTCAGTTTGATCGTTAAAGCAGGCTTCTGATAACACTACGGACTCAATCAGTCTATGTGAGGTCCGCATGGACGGGCCAGTTCAACGTAACCTAACCTAAGGCACGCTACACCACCCGCCTTTGAAAGAATGGTCATACTTTGATTGCGCACCAACCCTGTATGACTATTAACTTTTGCATAGGTGTATTTTGTTGCTTTGTTTATTCATTTGGCGTGTGCCAGTATGTATGACATATTTGTCACTCGATTTAAAAGAAGTTTTATTTTCCTTTTTATTTCTTTTACATGTGTTTTTTTTCATGTGTACATTGTATGTTATGAGTACTTAAGGGAGATTATGAGTAAACTGGAATGCTTTTATTTATTCAAGTGTGTGCTATTGCAATAAGTTTCTCTGGTTAAACTAGTACTTATAGTAGTTTAAGCCTATTTTTATGAATCCTAATTTTCTTATTTTCGTTTATATTTTCTACATTATAGGGAATTGAATTGTAATTATTTTTTCTGTGCTATTTGTAACCTATATTTAATTTCCCTATCATAAGCATCATGTTTATATACCGGGCTAACCGTGTTTTCTTGTAAAAATTCGTAAGTCTGGTCTGGTTTTCCGAAAACTAATTCAAAAGGACAATAACCGTGAATTATCGGTGGGGTTGTATTGTAACAATACGAAAAATACTTAAGATATTCAACCCAGTAGTCTTTGTCAATAGATATGTAGGAGCGTACATATTCATTGAATGTTCTATGGCTGCGTTCAACCGTACCTAATGTTTGATGATGGTAGGGTGTTGAGATTTTCAAAAGTTTGAATAATTCCCATATCCGCTTTGATTGTTTTCATGCAACCATAAATCAGTATAAAGTGTTCGAATATCGCCTTAGCAACTATTAATGCGTATTTGCTTTGAACGGGTATTGTGACAAGATATTTAGTGAAATCACATACAATGGCCACTGCGTATTCATTTCCATTTACTGTCTTTGGCAGTGGTCCAATTGTATCTATCTGTACTATGTCAAACGCTTTCAGAGTTGTCTCCGTTATAGCCATTGGCTCTTTTATATGTTTATTAACTTTTTTTTTCTTACGGTGGATGCAATTTTTTATAAACCTTTTTATGTCACTTCTCATATATTTCCAGCTGTATGTTTGCTTGAACTTATTTGTATCCGATTTATTCCTGGGTGGCCTCCCCAGATAGGATCGTCATGATATTTATGAAGAATTTCTTTTCCCGGGATTTGTTATATTTATATCTGGAGTTAGTGCTATTGTTAGATTTTTGAGAACTTTGGTACCTATTTCCTTAAATTTGCTTACTCGAGTATAATTATCTTTAAACAATTTGTCTCCTAATGACAACTGTATTTTAACAAGTCTTAAATTGCCGGCTTCTTTTGCAAGCCTGATAAAGAATTGTCCTAAGTCAATTTTATCCTTAACAATTAGGTTGTGTGTGTCTATTATGCATCGAATTTTCATTCCCTTTTTTTTTAAATACAATTTCGGAGGATCGAAAACGAGCTCCGCATGTCTTTTTACTTCAAATTTATTTAGCGCTTCATATATTATAGTGTTCTCTATGTTTTTTTTTTTATTTATATTATTGCTGGAAGGTTTTTTATTCTCTGATCTTGTAGTGACTTTTAGTATTTTACATCCTTCCACTGACATTTTTTTAGATTCTTAATATTTATTCTGGATAATGCGTCCGCTACGTAATTTTCTTTCCCAGCAATGTACTCCACCTCAAAGTCATATTCTTCCAGATCCAATCTTACTCTGGTTAGTTTTAATGTAAGGGTTTTTCATTGAAAACAGGTATGTTAAAGGTCGATGGTCAGTTTCAATTACAAATTTTTTACCATATACATATGGTATAAAGTAGGTGATAGCCCAGTGAATGGCCGCTAATTATTTTTCAATTGCCGCTTTATTTATTTCTCCTTTTGTAAAAGATCTTGATGTATAGGCAATTGGTAAATGTTTTCCCTCATATTCTTGGCTAAGGACTGCCCCTCAGGCATAGCCACTGGCGTCTGTTGTTAAGCAAATTTTATATCAGATATTTGGACTAAGTAATGCTCTCTTCAAGTAAACAAAAGATCTTTCACACTCCTTCGTCCAATCGAAGGAAACTTTCTTCTTGCGGAGTTGTGTTAAAACTCTAAAATATTCTGCAAAATTTGGAACGAATCTTCTGTAGTAGTTGCAAAAAGCAATGAATCGTTTGACTTCATCAGCTGTTTTGGGTGTTGGGTAGTTCTGAACAATTTAAAATTTATTTGTTAATTAAAAGATAGCCGGTCTATTATGTGTTTAACAGCAGTATAAATAGGCTTTTTGACCATTATTTGCTTAGTGCAAAGCTAAATTAAACTCCACTATTTTGTCTCAACGTTTCGCTAAGCACCTTAGCTTCTTCAGGAGCGAAACTGAATGTATTTAGTAATTTTTATCACAAACAAGTAATTTTATCACAACAACAATGCACATGAAAGAAAGTTATTAAAAGAAATTTCGGTTAGAATTAAGCAAACATATTGTTTAGTAGAAAACTTACATATATAAATGTATGTATACCTAGATTACATTAGGCGTCACAAATTGCACAATTTTAGTATAAGCTAACTAAGTTATGCATGAAAATTAAAAGTATAAAAATGGTACTAGTAATATGTAGTACACTTGTCATTAAACTGGACTTTGATCATCAAACATAAATGGTATGTTTTGTTTACATATGTACTTATGTATGAAAGAATGTGTTCAGTGAATACCTAAAAATGTGAAAATGTAAACAAAAACTTTATAAATATAAAAGATATGCGGCGGAGATGTCAGCTGTGTCTTCATTTCTATTAACAGTTCTCTCTATATTTTGCATAATTCTTAAGCTTTCTGTTATGTATCTCACTTTTTCCCCCTTTCCTTGTCCAATATTCTCACTTTACGTAGATCAACAGAGTGTCCGCTTTCCGTTGTGTGTTGCGATAGTGCTGTATTATTTTTCTTTTTATTTATATCCGACTCATGTTCTTTGAGTCGAATACCCAAAGTACGTTTTGTTGTACCTATATATATTTTATTACATTTTTCGTTTTCGGTTCCTTCACATGGTATTTCGTATACTATATTGTTGCGTTGTGAAAGGGGGATAGGGCTTTTTGTTTTAGTTCAAATACTTTGTAGAGTTCGGTTTGTGTTATTTTTGTTGTATGGTATATCAGAGCCGAAGTTCTCTGTTAATTTTGGTATGTAAGTCACACTGAAGAACTTCTTCGATTGGCTTGCAGTGTTTGTTCTTGAGAATCTGTTACTTTTGTTTTCTATTTGCGCTATCTTCTGCTGTATAAGATTTTTAATTAGGGTATGCGGGTAATTATTGTTTTTTAAGATCTCACAGATTTTATTTATGTTGACATTCCAAAATTGTTTATGGCTAATATTTAGTACTTTTTCGATTAAGTTGGATGCCGTGTTGACTTTGTATTTGAACGGTTGGGCTGACAGAAAATTTATGAGGCGCCCCGATGATGTTGGTTTCGTATACCAATCTAATACTAATTCTTTTCCCATTCTGTGGATTCTTATGTCTAGAAAGGGAATATTGCCGTTCTGCTCTATTTCAGAAGTGAATTTTAGCTTGCTATGGTATTTATTTAAAGTGTCTAACTAAATAAATAAATTCAGTCTCGCTCCTGAAAAAGGTAAGATGCTTAGCGAAACGTTGAGCCGAAATAGTGGAGTTTAATTTAGCTTTGCACTAAGCAAATAATGGTTAAAAAGCCTATTTATACTGCTGTAAATTTATTTGGTTTGGGCAGGATTCCTTTGCTAGTGAATTTGTGTCCTACACTCTAAAAAATGCGTTTAAATTCGCTACAAACATTTTTGTAATTTTTGGTTGAAATATACAATTTTTGTCCTAAATTTACGCTATAAGTGCTCAATTAAAAGATTTCAATAAAATTTCACGCACTGCAGCGGAAAAATAAGCATAATAAGTGATTTTACTAGCATTTTTGATCAAAGATATATTCCGAAATCGTAATTTCATATTTTTTGTGCGAAACTACACTTGAATGGTGAAAAATTACATACTGATATAGTAATTTCATCACTTATGTGCGAAATAACACTTGAATGGCGCATAATTACCGAAGTTCAGACAAAGTACCGTTTTCAAACGAAAAGCGTTCCTTGTGGGATTTCGCCGAAAACGATTGTCGAGAGCATCAGTGAAGCCAGATTATGAGAAATAACCATATTTGATAGATGCATCGCAATAAAATTTAATAAAACGGAAAAGGGACTACTCTCGCCACCGTTATGGCAATAGAGTACAAAATGAAAATCTGAATGAAATTTTGTATTCAAAAGTGCTAATATAAGCTTCATCCCATAACTGCTCTGACTAAATCTTGAAAGCTGTCAAAAAAGTAAGAATTCTCTCAGAGCGAGAGAGTAACACTCAATAGTACGGGATGGATTTCTTGTAAAAATGTTACTTCTGTCATACATATGTATGTATGTACAACTGCAAAAATTTTTAAATATGCATTATTACTATGCATTACTAAACTGCATAGTTCTTCATCAGTATACATTTGTTTAGTATTTTGTTGTTTCCAAATACGTAAATTCAAATTTCCAAAATGTGAAGTACGCAACAGCTGATCGTTTGACGGTTTTCCAGGATTTGCCAACAACAATTCTTCTGACTACTTCTGTCTGAGAGGGCACATATTTACTTTAATTTTTGTCCTCTCAGTAGTCAGAGAACCGAGTTGTGAAATTACTTGCTGTAGTTGCTAACTGTTTGCTGACTGATTCTGTTTCTTGGAATTGTGGAATGCAAATATAGTTTGTACATTCTTGTAAACTAGTATGTGTAAAAAATGTGTGCCGATCACAAAAATATTTACTAAATACGAACTGTTTGGAGCGGTAATAAGACGTTACCACCTATACTGATGGTCAAGATAATTTCTGCAAACCGATTGGAGAATTTTTGTTTTTTTTTTGGGTAATTAGTAGAGACATAATGGCAACGCTGGAAAATACAGGAATCGGAAAACTGGAAGATTGCTTTCTCGATAATAGATATCTCGGTGTATAACTGGCGCATACCGATTTCATACGTGGTGATTATTGGGATGTGAATTCCGATAACAATTGCCTAGTTTATACCTAATTAATGACAGAACTGTAAAATTCGAACTCACTCCTGTGTATTCAGTGTCTTATTATAGTGGAACTCCATAGACACGCGTGCGCGTACCTACGCCTTTCTAAACGTTTTCGTTCCAAAAAAATCGAGCACCACCATAGTACGCGTTTTTACATGCGTTTGACAGTTAGAAACTGCGTGCGGTTGCATTTGGTAAATTTTTAATTCGAGCTAGAAACAATCAAAATAGAAAATATTGCACTCAAAACGAAATATTTTTGCATGACAATAAATAAATATTTGCAAAAATACTTCCAAAGTCACAAAAATTCACCGCAAATTAATTCTGTATACTTAAAAGTAGTAAATAACAGGTTGCTAGCTGCTATTTACAGCTGCTAAGCGTATACAAACGCACGAAAGTAGAAAAAATTCAACTTCGGTGCGATGGAACGCGTTGTCGGACTTAACTTCCAATTTTCGAAGATTTACGTACCTATGGAGTTCATCCCGTAAGCATATATGTATTCAACTCATCTGTCAAACGCACACATACGCCTTCGCATGCTATGGAGCTCCACTATTAATAGTTATGATTGCGGAATAAAAAACTAAAATCAAATGAAGTAAAAAATCACTTAAACACAATTACACCGATTACTTTTGAAATTAATTTGGGCTGCAATTAAAGTTGATTAAAAAATTTATAACAGAAAACTGTCCTATCCTATTCTATTATATTCTATTCTATTCTATTCTATTCTATTTCTTACTAATAGTTTAAGTATGTCTTGTGTCAATCTGTCTATTGTAAAGGTGGTTGTTTTCTCTTGTTTTTGAGTGCATATTTACATGGATGAAGGAATGGCTGATAGCATTGGTAATAACAGTAGAGCTTTAGTTAACATTTTATGTAAACAACATAGTGGTCTCAATATAGTACACTTTAATACTGTTTTCACACAGAAACTTAAAGATCTCATTTCACCTTCTAATGAAATCATAAATTGTTTGCTTTCACACAAAAGTAGTTGCTCGATTAGTATGAAGGATGAAATGTCAAGCGAATAAAATGACAATGCTATATGACAGACAATGAGATGTAATGTAGAAAACTGCCTTTATTATTCAATAAGCCGTGTGTGTGAAAATAGTATGACGCGAGAAGTTTAAATGGTGTAAAGATGGATTATGTTAGGTATGTTTTTGAGTCCTCCGCTGTTGATATTATTTGTGTGTCGGAAACTTGGTTTCTTGCCAGTGGTAGCGATTTTCACTTTAACATAAGCAATTTTCATTTTATCCGTAACTACCGTATTGGTAAAAGAGGTGGAGGAGTTGCAATGTATTGTAAGAGCACAATTAATGTGAGACTCATATGTGAGTCATATAATGAAGGTGTGGAGTTTCTGATTGTTGAACTATGAAATCGTCTTACCAAAGTTCTTATTGCATGTGTGCATATTCGGAATAGGACTATTTGTTTGAGCCCATTCTTCGAAAAGTTATCTCTGTTGCTTGTTGATTGTGAAAATATTATCATTTGCGGGTTTTTTAATATAAATCTTCTCGTCCCTGATCCCGTATGTGCTTTGTTCCATGACCACGTTGCAAGCTCTGGTCTTTCTGTTGTTAATACCCAGGTACCAACGAGGTATTGTAATAATTGTAGTCCTAGTCTTCTTGACTATTTTGTTGTTTCGGATGCCTCATCTGTATTGACTTTCGATCAAATTTCGTTTATTTCAGACCACGATTTAATTTTCTGCACATTACGTATGTGGGGTCAAAAAGCGTTTTCTTTGACCGCAAACTATTCCAAAAAGAACCAACGAGGAGGAAATCAACGGGCTATGCAATTAACCGGCAAGAATTATTTATTTCCGCGTAAATGAAAGTCGCGTCTTGGTGGTCAACAGTAGACTGACTATTTAATAATTTTCATAATTCAACAAGGTATAACAATTCAAGTAAGGCATAAAGGTATACACGTTTGTATGCTTGTATATGCATAACCATGCACTAGCGAGAGAAGACGCCAATGGGTGACAACTCTTGTTATTGTTCTGACGCATGTAGATATGTAAGCATACAAGCGTGTGTGTATACACATGATGTTGAGTGGGAGCATCGAGTTGTTTAGTAATACATAAGTACAGATATGTTGTATGATTGTTCATGCTCTTAAACTAGACATTGGAATGCGACAGTTAGGTACATTTTAAAGCAAGTAAATGATAGGAATTATAAGTAAATGAATTTAAATAGGCTATTGAACCACGACAGCTGTTAGTTAGGCAGGGTGTCCCAACCAATGATCCAACATCCCGGCCCCGTTGAAAGGACTTTCAAATCGGTAGTATTGCGATCTTGTGAATTGGGCGACGACATGTTCCTTTCGGAGTGCGTAGGTTTACCACTCTAACTCGCCCATCCCTTCCTGGTATTGTGTCTATAACACGACCTATCAGCCATCGTTGCTGGGGTACATTATCCTCATGTATTAGAACCATTGTGTCTTTAGCGATGTTCTCATTTTCAGTGTTCCATTTCTTTCGTGATTGAAGTTCGCTTATATACTCATGCGACCATTGTTTCCAAAACATTTGGTTTAAAGCAGTTATTTGATTCCATCTGTCCCAATTGTTAAGCTTATCCACTACCATTCGTTCAGGTAGAGACTTTAAAGCGCTGCCAGTTATGAAGTGACCTGGAGTTAGTGCTTCTAAGTCGCTGGAATCGGACGAGAGTGGTGAGATAGGTCGCGAGTTGAGAACTGCTTCTATTTCCACCAATACTGTAGTGAGCTCCTCGTATGTTAGCCTTGCATTCATGACGCTGCGATGCAGATGTCCTTTGGCTGATTTGACTGCAGCCTCCCAAATGCCGCCAAAATGATTTGCCCTAGGTGGAATAAAATGAAAATTTATAAATTCATTAGAGCAATAATTAGTAATTTTGTCTTGATGCTCTTTTTTGAAAAGGAATGCTTTCAATTCAGCAAGTTTGCTGCAAGCACCAACGAAGTTAGTTGCGTTGTCGCAAAAAATGTCTGATGGAAGACCTCTTCTGCCAATCATTCGCTTAACGCAGCTAAAAATGCATCTGTAGATAGGTCAGAAACGACTTCGATATGCACTGCCTTTGTTGCAAAGCATACGAAAATTGCAACGCAGGCTTTGTATGGTATCTTGCCCCTAATGCGAAGATATATATTGAAAGGCCCACAAAAATCTACGCCGCAACGAGAAAATGGGCGTGATGGTGTTAAACGTTCGACAGGAAGATTTCCCATCATGTGTTGGAGTAATTTCGGTTTGTACCTAACGCAATGGATACATGACCGAACAATACGTCTAGCGAACTCGCGAGCGTTGACGATCCAAAATTGTAGGCGAATTAAAGAGACCAATGCTTTAGGTCCAGCGTGATAATTTTTGATGTGAAGGTGTCGAACGTATCGTGTGACGAATTCACACTTACTCGGCAACAAAATAGGGTGTTTTTGGCTGTCTGGGAGATCAGCCAGTTCAAGTCTTCCGCCAACCTTTAGCAATTCAAATCCTTGAGTCGTGTCCAAGAACGGGTTTAAATTCCGCAATGTGCCACTTATCCTTTTCTCCCTTTGCAATAGTCGAATGTCTTCAGCGAAATGTTGCTGTTGAATGTTCCATACAATGCATAACAATGCGCGGTGTAATTCATCGGGAGTCAGTGATTCGTTGGCAACTTCTGTTTGGGGTTTCCTCAATTTTTTGCAAAGCCGAAGCATTCTGGCAACAATCCGAATTTCTCGAGTGTGAGAACTTTGCCTGTCGAGAGTTTCAATTAGGTAGTTACTGGATATAGTTACCTTGAATGCCGATTTTCGAACTTCAGCATTAACAACCTCCATATCGATATCCTTGCTTGTTTCACACGGCCATTTCCTTACGTCTTCATATAAAAATGCAGGACCAGAGAACCAAATCGAATTTACGAGGTCTGATGGTGTACTTCCTCTAGACACAATGTGCGCTGGATTGCTTTTCGTTGGTACATGTCTCCAATAAGTATCCGCCGTCAAGTCCTGCATTTCCGAAACTCTGTTACCAACAAAGGCCGAAAGTGTAACTGAATGCAATTTGAGCCAGTGAAGTACAATTTGCGAATCTGTCCAAAGAAATGTATCAAAATTATAATCAGAGAATATTGGTTTAATGTTTGTATAGAGTCGAGCAAGTAATAGTGCACCACAAAGCTCCAGCTTCGGTAGTGACTGTCGTTTAGTTGGGGCCACTCTTGACTTGGCCGTGAGAAGGCGAACCCGAATATTGCCGTTTTTATCTACGATGCGGGTGTAAATTCCGCGCGAATGGATGAATCACAAAATCCGTGTATTTGCAAAGACTGAATATTAGTAGACAAACAGTACCTGGGAACCTTTACTGAGGAAAGATCCGAGAGATTGTTGACGAATGCTTTCCAAGCTGATTGAATGTTTTGTGGAACCGACTCATCCCTTTCGAGCTTCAGTAGCCACAACTCCTGAAGTAGAATTTTTGCGGTAACGATTACTGGTGCTACGAGTCCGAGTGGGTCGAACAGTGACGATGCAATAAAAAGAATTGTCCTTTTTGTGACACGATCCTTTCTTGGCTGCTTTGGAAGAAACGAAAAAATAAAATTATCTTGAATTTGATCCCATTTGAGACCAAGAGTACTAGTGAGAGAGGTATCGAGATTTAAGTCCTTGTCGGTAGTTTCATATCTGAAACGCTGGTGATTGGAATGCCATTTTGCCAGATCAAATCCACCTAATTTTAACAGTTCGGTGACCTCATCCTGTATCCTCGACAGTTCGGCAATGGAGTCAGCAACACAAAGCAAGTCGTCAACGTAAAATGACGATTTGACGATATTTGAACCAATGACGAAGTTTGACTGATATAGATCAGCGAGATAATTGAGACTGCGTATAGCGAGATAAGGTGCGGATGCCATTCCGTAAGTTACTGTGTTGAGCTGGTAAGTTTTGATATCTTGATTTGGCGAACTCCTCCATAAAATATATTGGAACTTGCGATGTTCCAGACTGACCAGTACCTGCCTATACATTTTGACAATATCTGCTGTAAGCGCAAAACGATGTAAACGAAAACGAAGTAAAAGAATTACGAGCTCGCTTTGAATAGTAGGTCCAACCATTTGTAGGTCATTTATCGATTTCTGCGTAGAAGTTCGACAGGATGCATCGAACACAACTCTCAATTTCGTTGATGTACTGTTCGGCTTCAAAACGCAGTGATGCGGGATGTAGTAGTGAGGTTCGTTGAGATTCGGGTAAGGGACTACTTCCATGTGGCCTAGACTTTGGTACTCATCCATAAATGCGACGTATTGTGACTTGAGGTTAGGTGAGCGTTCCAACCGACGTTCTAGCGAAATAAATCTGCGCAAAGCTGTTGTATATGATTCACCTATATACGCAGGATCGTCCTTGAATGGAATCTTGACTATAATACGATCGCTACTGTTTCGAGTGACAGTGTCGTTATACAATTTTTCACAAGTATGCTGCTCTCGAGTCCATACGTCAACCTTGGTTGAAACTTCTTCAATTTGCCACAGTTTTTCCAATTTCGAATCGATTGATTCCTCGCAAGCTAACAAGCAATTAGTGTTGAACGGCACAGAGCTTGAACGATAGCGTCCAGAAACGATCCAACCCAGAAGAGTTTTCTGTAAAATAGGAAGATCGCTATCAAGTTTAATTTGCCCTACAGAAAGTAGGCTGAAAAAACTTTCTGTTCCTAAAAGCAAATCGATTTTCTTTGTTTTATGATTGAATTGATTATCAGCAAGTACAATGTTCGATGGGATATGCCAAAAAGATATGTCTAGCTCCGGCTCGGGTTGGTAAGCGATATGTGAAGTAATGCAAAATGTGAGTGGTAATTCAAACCCTGTCGCTTGCGACTTAATATTGGTAGAAGTTTTATATTTAATATTAGTAGAGGACTCACCAATACTTTGGATTTCGATGTTGTGTTTGCTGCGTGGTAGCATCAGCTTTTGCGAAAGCTCATCGGTGATGAAATTTACCTGTGAGCAGGAGTCCAGCAAAGCTCGACCAAAACGATAATTTCCAGAAGCGTCACGAACCAAAACCATAGCGGTGGCGAGAATGATGTGATCCGAAAATGTATTGTCCATGTGTGTGTGGACGGCGGATGACAAATTAGTAGTTGACGATTCTGAAGTGGTCCCACGATGCAACAAGCTGTGGTGTTGACGAGAGCAAATTTTACATTTATGCGTTGAAGCGCAGTTCGACAATTGATGTCCCTTTGATAAGCAATTAATGCAAAGACCCATTTTTTTGCATGTTCGAAGCGTTGTGATACGTTAAGAGCCTTGAAACGATCGCAGCTTTGTGTTTTGTGATTGTTGCTGGAGCATACCGAACAAGTTATATTTGATGCCGCAAATGAATACCCTTTGTTTGAATTCTTAGGTTTTGATGGTTTGCTGAGATTTTGGCGAACAGGTCCAACGACGTGAGCGTTATCCACTGAATCGAGATATTGACAACGTCTGTCTAAACCCTGGTGCAATCTGCCCAACTGGGCAGTGTCTGAAAGTCCAACGATTATTTCCATTTGCGATTGGTTTCTTCTTCGGCTTTCTGCAAGACTAAATAAATAAGCATGGCTTGTGATATTTGGCTTTCAGTTCCTAGAGATAATAATGAACCGTAAATTGCGGATGTTTTGTCGATTAGGCTTCTCAACTGACCACCGTTTGGTTTAGAAATAGCTGAAAGCTCAAAAAGAGACGATATATTTTCTAAGAATATAAGGGTTGGATTATCATAACGAGATTTAAGTCTTTCCAAGGCCTTTGGGTAATTTTCATTAGAAACTGGAAACGCATCAATAGTTTCCAATGCGGGACCTTGGAGACAGTTGCGTAAATGATTGAATTTTTCGATATTAGATAAACTATATTCTCTATCGATAACTTGTTTAAACGAGGTTATGAAATTTTGATACTCAGAATACTTGCCATTAAATGAAGGAAGTTTGAGTTTGGGCAGTTTCGAACCTGTTTGTATAGCGCAAGTTGACTCAGACCATGTTTCATTGCGATCTTCGGAGAGTTGAGACTGAATTGATAGTTTTGTTGTAATATAGAGTTCCTCCAAATCAGCACGACCTCCATCCTCTGAATCTAGTTTTTCGATGTCCGTTTGCGTAGACAATACATTCTTAAAATACGATTCCAAAATACCAAGTCGACACTTGTATTCTGCATTAGATAATGGCTTACCATTTGGCCGTACACTGGTTTCAACAATGTTTTTAATGCGAGAAATGTTTTTCTTTATGTTGGCTCGTTGTTGTTTGAGCTCGTCGAGAGACATTTTAAATAAGTGGTTTAAATTGACGAAAACGAGATAATATAAATTGAGGGTTTCAACAATATGTATATTGGCGAGACTTACTTGAGGTACGAATGGAGCCAAGATAAGTGGCGGGAAATACCGTTCGAATGTCGGTTGTGTAGCGAGAAATAGTTAGGCAGCAACAATCCAAATATATGTGTGTGTAATAAATATATAGCGGCAGCGCTGTAATGCTTAACAAATGGAACAGGTGCGTAGCGACAAAATGATTATAGGCAGCGCAGTGCGAGCGTAGCAGAATTGCACAAAAGGCAGTGACGAAGAATGTTGACGGCGGCAGTGGCGACGGCAGCGAAATAGCGAAGCAACAGCAGCAATGCAATACCAAACAAAAAAGTGCAAAGCAGCAAGTACCAACAAATGTAAGCGGTTTCAACGAAAATTGTACTGCTACTTGCACTTGAGTTGATGACGTCAAATTCGAGCCCTTTGTAATTTGTTGCCAACGACGGGCTGCTGGTATGTGGAGATGTGGTATCCGATGATACGATCCTCTCTAGCGACGATGATGATGCGGTAGCCAAAATGTGACCACCAAGAGCGAAACACGAAAATTATCTTTTTTTTAATGAAAACGCGGTAATTTTATTTTAACTAATAATTTTATGCGAATTTTATTTACGCGACAAGTCCGCTAATTACACAGGCCCCACGTTTGGGCGCCAGAAAATGTGGGGTCAAAAAGCATTTTCTTTGACCGCAAACTATTCCAAAAAGAACCAACGAAGAGGAAATCAACGGGCTATGCAATTAACCGGCAAGAATTATTTATTTCCGCGTAAATGAAAGTCGCGTCTTGGTAGACTGACTATTTAATAATTTTCATAATTTAACAAGGTATAACAATTCAAGTAAGGCATAAAGGCATACACGTTTGTATGCTTGTATATGCATAACCATGCACTAGCGAGAGAAGATGCCAATGGGTGACAACTCTTGTTATTGTTCTGACGCATGTAGATATGTAAGCATACAAGCGTGTGTGTATACACATGATGTTGAGTGGGAGCATCGAGTTGTTTAGTAATACATAAGTACAGATATGTTGTATGATTGTTCATGCTCTTAAACTAGACATTGGAATGCGACAGTTAGGTACATTTTAAAGCAAGTAAATGATAGGAATTATAAGTAAATGAATTTAAATATGCTATTGAACCACGACAGCTGTTAGTTAGGCAGGGTGTCCCAACCAATGATCCAACAAGGTATTCATTTCAACCACTCAAAAGTTGAAAAATCTTTTACGTATCGAGACTATCGTTCGATTGATCTAAATGCTGTGTATTCAGAAATGGACAGTATTGACTGGCAGCGTTGTTGGTATTACCAAAGTGTTAATGAAATCTTGAACTCTTAAATAATGTGCTTTTGACAGCTTATAATACTCACGTCCCAATACGCAGCAGGAAAACTAGTATATGTCCTTGGTTCAACTCCAATGTCAAGGAAGCAATAATGACTCGAACGAAGGCTTATAAACACTGAAAAATATACCGTTCATAATTTAATTGGGACCTATTCCGAGGCGCCAGAAACAGGTCGACTTTGATCATTAGAAAGGAAAACAACGGTATTTTGAGAACAGACTAGACACTTCACTTCCCTCAGGTGCGCTGTGGCGCAATATTCGAAGCCTATGAATAAGTTGAAAGGATAAAACCGAATGCATGTTAAATGCTGATAGTTTGAACGATGCTTTTCTATGTAGTTGTACGTCTAATAGTTCCTTATAGTTTACTCCATATCCTTCATTTAAATATTCGGGAGATCCTTTTGAATTCTCTACGGTTTCAAAATACGATGTTATTAGATGCATTAGTAACATAAGATCGAACGCCGTTGGTGATGATGGCTTACCCATTCGCTTTATAAAATTGGTTTTGCCTTACATCATTAGCCCTCTTGCACACATTATTAATCACAGTGTTACGACTTCTTGCTTCCCTAATTCGTGGAAGACAGCCTCTGTGTGCCCTATTGCGAAAAATAAGCGTGCCTCTTCTCCTGGCGATTTTCGCACAATCAGTGTTCTTCCCGTTATGTCAAAAGTGTTTGAGTCTTTAATGGCTGAGCAAATCTCAGCTCACATATCTTGTAAAATGCTTATTTCTCCTTGCCAATCTGGGTTTAAAGCGGGTCATGGATGTTTAACCGCCATAATTAAAATATTTGACGATTTGAGAATAGGTTAGGTTGAACTGGCCGGTCCATGAGGACCGATTTGAGAATAGCTTACGACAAAGGTAAAATATCCCTACTTTGTTTACTTGACTTCTCTAAGGCATTCGATTCGGTTGACCACACACTACTCTGCTCTAAGCTCGCATATTATTTTGGATTTGGTAAGGCTGCTGTATCTCTTATGGACAGTTACTTAACGGACAGATGTCAGCGAGTCAAGACTGGTACTGTAGTTTCAAGGTTAAAAACGATAACATGCGGTGTCCCTCAAGGGTCTATTTTAGGCCCACTTTTATTTACGTTATTCATAAATGATATATTTTTAGCCTGTCGGCTGTCAGCTTTACTTATCCGGTCACTTTGGTAATATCTCCGAAGTAACGGATAAGTTGAACGAGGACCTACTATCTATTTCCCGATGGGCTACACTAAACGGCCTTCGTCTTAACTCCAGCAAGTCGTATGTTTCACCAGTTTATAAAAAGAAAATTAGTCTCACTAGCATTCCTAATATTAATCTAAACAACAACTCTAAAAAAAATAAAATAACCAAATTTGGTTTTTTAATTAATACAACTCTGAGCTGCGTAGATCATTTCAATTCAGCTGTGGGTAAAGTATACGTTACCTTACGTAACCTAAGGCAGTCAGCGCAGTTTACTCCGATGTATGTTAGGTGGAGGCTTGTCCGCCAACTAATTTTGCCTATCCTTACCTACTCTGAGTTGGTACATAGCAAGCCCGGCTCCCGGTCTGCTCACAAAATTGATATGGTATTCAACCAAATTACTCGTTATGTTTATGGAATACGTATGTTTGATCGCATATCTACCTGGAGAAAATCGCTATTGGGATGTGATATCACTGATTATCTAAAAGCAAGAAACTGTATTTTTCTCTTCCGATTAATGAGTACTAAGACTCCGAAGTATCTCTATGAAAGGCTTATCTTTCCAAGATCAGAACGCTCTTATGACCTTATTGTACCACAATTTAACTTTAAAAACTCTACGAGAATGTTTTTCATCAATGCTATACGTATTTGGAACTCAATTCCTGCTGCTAAAAGGAGCAAATTGAACAAAAGTAACTTCAAGAATGTCTTATATAAATACTTTTCTTAGAATTTGAACCACCTAGTATGATTGTTCTAAATATTTATATCTATATCTTTCAAAAAACCAATATAATATTTTATTTAATAAATTAATAAATTGTTTACATTACGTTTTATAGACGATATTTTATGTTTTGTATGTTGTACTATAAAAGATTCGCATCTTACTGTACTAATGCTTACCAACAATAAATATACATATACAAATATACATATTTGTATGTATAGTCCAATTTCACAATAAATTTTTGCTGAGTAAAATGTCTTATTATTCTGATTATTATTTGTATCATTGCTTTTACACAAATTTCCAATTATCATAGTATCTACTTACGATCTTGGATCGCTCTGGGGTTATTGATACCGAGTCTGAAACGTGTCTTCTTTGCATACCCCTTCCAACATGTTTGAACTTGTCTTAGCAGTCGACCGCTCATGTACACTTTCTCGCATGCGATTATTGCCCGATAAAAGGGATGTAAAATATTGATGCATATCGATAAATTGTGATAACTAACACACAACATCTCTAACAAGCGCAGTCCGTTAGAGTTTTATTTTTCCCGTTTGTGTTCTTCATAAAGTTAAGTTTAGAAAATTATAAAAGCAGAAATTTGTTGGTGAATAGTGAAAATATAAGAAAGTAAATATAATTCCCTAAAAATGATAAAAAATAGTGAATTGTACAAGTGTTTACAAGGCGAATGCTCAAAAACTTTCACCAACTACAGCAGCCTGAAAGTACATGAGCATCGCCATCATAAAAAACAAGTAAGGAAGGCTAAGTTCGGTTGTAACCGAACATTACATACTCAGCTGAGAGCTTTGGAGACAAAATAAGGGAAAATCACCATTTAGCAAAATGAACCTAGGGTAACCCTGGAATGTGTTTGTATGACATGTGTATCAAATGAAAGGTGCTAATGGTTATTTAAAACGTAGTTGGCCTTAGTTCTATAGGTGGACGCCTTTTCGATATATCGCAATAAGGGTGGACCAGGGGTGACTCTAGAATGTGTTTGTACGATATGGGTATCAAATTAAAAGTATTAATGACATCTTCTGTCCACGACCAGTATTCCTGCCAAGATTCCAAGGGCTTTTGATTTCAGCCTGCAGAACTTTTTCATGTTCTTCAATGGTGTCACACCCATTTTACAAAGTTTTTTCTAAAGTTATATTTTGCGTCAATAAACCAATCCAATTACCATGTTTCATCTCTTTTTTCATATTTGGTATAGAATTATGGCATTTTTTCATTTTTCGTAATTTTCGATATCGGAAAAGTGGGCGTGGTCATAGTCGGAATTCGGCCATTTTTTATACCAACACAAACTGAGTTCAGATAATTATGTGAACTGAGTTTAGTAAAGATATATCGATTTTTGCTCAAGTTATCGTGTTAACGGCCGAGCGGAAGGACAGACGGTCGACTGTGTATAAAAACAGGGCGTGGCTTCAACCGATTTCGCCCTTTTTCACAGAAAACACTTATCGTCCTAGAATCTAAGCCCCTACCAAATTTCACAAGGATTGGTAAATTTTTGTTCGACTTATGGCATTAAAAGTATAATAGCCGAATTAAATGAAAAAGGGCGGAGTTACGCTCATTTTGAAATTTTCTTGTATCTTTGTATTTTGTTGCACCATATCATTACTGGAGTCGAAGTTTGACATAATTTACTTTTATACTGTAAAGATATTAAATTTTTTGTTAAAATTGGCTTTAAAAAAAGTTTTTTTTAAGTGGGCGTGTTCGTCATCCGATTTCGCTTATTTTTATTTAGCACACATATAGTAATAGGAGCAACGTGCCTACCAAATTTCATCACGATATTTTCAACGACTGCCAAATTACAGCTTGCAAAACTTTTATATTACCTTCTTTAAAAGTGGGCGGTGCCATGCCCATTGTCCAAAATTTTTCTAATGTTCTATTTTGCGTCATAAGGTCAACGCACCTACCAAGTTTCATCGCTTTATCCGTCTTTGGTAATGAATTATCGCAATTTTTCGGTTTTTCCAAATTTTCGATATCGAAAAAGTGGGCGTAGTTGTAGACCGATTTCGTTCATTTTAAATAGCGATCTGAGATGAGCGCCCAGGAACCTACATACCATCAAGATACCTCAAAATTTACTCAAGTTATCGTGTTTACAGACGGACGGGCATGGCTAAATGAGTTTCTTTTTTCACCCAGATCATTTTGATATATAGAAGTTTATATCTACCTCGATTAGTTTATGCCGTTACGGGTTACCGTTATGCGAACAAAGTTAATATACTCTGTGAGCTCTGCTCAGCTGAGTATAAAAATGAAAGAGAAGAGCTTCGTGGAAATTGCTGGTGCTACATTTGTAGTGAAAATTTTAAAACATATAAACTTGTTTACTCTCATTTTATTAGGAATATTTTTGACAAAAATTGAAATAATATGTCCGTTTAATTGTGTGAAGAGTTTCAGAAAAGTTGGAGGTTTTAAAATACATGTTTTTAGGAAGCATAATTTCGAGAATCGTTCTTTCTCTGCCGTAAAGGCGGAGGGTTCGGATAGAGCTATAGAAACTAGGCATAGAAATTTGGCATGCAAGAACACGAATTGTCCTTGAAGATGATGGCACAGAAATTTGTGACGATGATGTTCTAAAATACTATTTGGCAGAAAAAGCGGTGCTAATAGTACTAGGAGATGAAGAGTGGTGCCAAAAAGCACAGATTTCCAGCATATAAAATACGGGTGCAGATACTGAAATAAACATTCAACAACACGACCAAGTCGAAAACCCAGGCGCAGATATTGAAATCAATACGCAACAACTTGTTCAAGTCGACAACCTAGGTGCAGATAAAGAAATTGAACTCAACACCTAACATGACGATATCCAAAATGCAGGTATGCACGTAATTTAAGTATAACGAAATGATTAGCCTTAAAAAGCATTAATGATTCTAACGCTTTTACAAATTTTTTCTTACTAGATAACCACTCGACTGAACAGCAACATAAGGTAATTTTTATGACAATACCATCACATTCGAATGAAGATTCCGATACTACATCTAAATTTGCATCAAGTGATTAACTCTATCAGGCTTTGAAAGTAATGAACCAGCAAAACAACACTTCAAAAATTTTGCCATACCTTGGCACAAGGTTCCAACTGATATTATGGAATTACTCAATACTCACCAAAAGTTAGGCAGACGATTAAACGCATCAGCAAACCTAATTGTAGACGAATTGCGAACGTACTGTTTTTATATACCAATGTGCATTTTAAGGGCGGTGGCACAGGAGGACATTTCCAAGTATCCCGGATCATTACTTGAAAAGGATAACGAGGGAAATATTATTTCAGCTACGACTAGTCCGCTATTAACAATAATGCGAAGCAGAAATAACTTTTTAAACCATTCGCCAAATATGAAGAGCTCAAACTTGACACCAAACATTCCATTTTCCAAAAGGCGCAAAGCTTATTAAATTATTTAATTAATTTATCCCACAAGCAGACGAAATTTCATTCGGTGGATTTAATTAAATCCCACATGAAAGATTGTTTTCCGTTGCAGCGCAAAGAGTTCAACGAAATGAACCCAGTTCCATCAATAGAATCCATTAAAAAAGAATGGCCATATATCTTTAATAAGGAATGTTTGAGTCAGCACTTTAGCGAATTGCTAAATATAGAAGCAAACAAATTCGAACAAAAAAAAAAAACGTTAATGAAAACACGGAGAGAACTTTAGCCTTTTTCAAACAAACAGGAAATAGTACGGAGCAAGAAACATATCCTGCGAACTTTATAATTAAACAAACATTAAACTATTTTATAGAAGATATAAAATATCTATTCGCTACTTGTGAGGTAACATTTTCATTTCATTTATTTTTTAGTCTATGATTTCATTAATCTTACAGACTAGATTTACATTCATTCAACTTAAATGCTAATAAATTTATTTTATACATAATACGAGTAAAGCTTAGCGCTAAAGGACGCTCTCGTGAGTGCGAAGTCAAGCTCAAGGCTAAAAAAGATCCTGTTATATTCACTGAGGGCCCTAGAGATTGGATCAAAATTATGATAGTTAGCTCCGATAACTTTCACGTGGAACGGATATTGGGCACGAAGGGTTCTGCTCGGAACATTGAAGCCAATTTGCGTTAGTAGTTCCGGGCAGGCAACCCAACCACATATAAGATCATACACAAACAGCAGAGATTGAATATAACGTCTGGCCGCAAGCGACTTCATGTTTATGAGGGCACAGCGGGCGCGGTAAGAAGGTAATGGTTCTAAAAAATTAAGCGGCTGGAGTGCGAATCGAGTGAAACTTTTCTGTACTCTTTCCAGTCTTTGAGAATGAGAGGAATAAATTGGGTTCCAAATTATGGAAGCATATTCCAGCTTTGAGAGAACTAAAGAATTATATAAAATTTTTCTGGTGTACGGATCTTTGAAAGCTCGCCCATATCGCCGCAGGAAAGCCAAATTGGAATAGGCTTTAGGAAGAATGGAGCTAATATGATTCGCGAAGGTAAAACCAGAGTCAAACATTACTCCAAGATCAGCGAATTCCCTGACGCTAGAGAGATTATCATCAGCAATTGAATACGCGGTATTAATCGTATTGAGGTTTCTCGAAAACGTCATAAAGAAACATTTCTTTATATTAAGGTGTAGATTATTTATAATGCTCCAATTAGTTAATCTATTTAGATCATCTTGTAAAAGACACACATCTGACATGCTCGAAATCGTTCTAAAAACTTTTAGATCATCTGCGTAGAGCAGGTATTTTGAACTCCTAAAACAGGTTATATATCATTTATAAAAAAAAGAAATAAAATTGGCCCGAGAATACTACCCTGAGGTACCCCAGATGTGGCAATGAATGAATAAGACTTGGTATTCTCAATTTCGACGAACGAGGTTCTATTAGTGAGATAGGATCCAATCCAACGTAAAAAGGTAGAATGGAAACCCAATAGTTCAAGCTTGCCTAATAGTATGCTGTGGGAGACAGTATCAAATGCCTTCGCGAAGTCAGTATATACAACATCAACTTGATGTCCATTTTTGAACGACGAAATGCAAAAATGAGAAAATGAGGCTAGGTTCGTAACTGTGGAGCGACCACTGACAAACCCGTGTTGACACTCATCTATGGAACCTTTTATTACAAAGGATAGCTTCTCTTTTACCACTTTTTCAAAGAGCTTAGAGCAAGTGGGCAGTTTAGAGATACGTCTGTAGTTAGTTACTATGTTTTTGTTGCCAGATTTAAAGATAGGAGAAATCGAGGCTATTTTCCACCTATCAACAAACTCACCTCTTGCTAAGGAAAAATTGAAAATGTAACTTAATGGGACGCAAAACGACGTGATACATTTCTTTAGAATAAACGACGAAAGCCCGTCAGTATCGCTTTTTATCGACGTTTCCAGAGCTAGGATGGCTTTCATAACGTCTTCCTCTGAGACTAACATGAATCCATTTGTTCGACATCGGCGGAAAAATTATTAGCAGGGTTGTTAGTTACGAAGTTTGATTTAAAGAAATCTGCGAAAAGATTAACAGTATCCAATAAGCTCTCAGAAGCTATACCGCCGTAGGACATACAATTTGAGATATTAGAGCAACATTTTTTAGATCGTATATATCTCCAGAACGCCTTAGGGTTTTCCTTCATATCTACTTCATACCGAGAAATATATTGCTTGTATAAAAATTTGTCAAGTACATTAAAGCTTTTACTATAATAAATATATTTTTCTTTATGAGAGACATCCTTCGAAGCTTTATAGAGTTTAAAATGTTTATTTCTAAGATTCTTAAGCTTTTTTAGATTTTTCGTATACCACGTAAGTTTATGCATTCTCGCGGGAAGTAAGGGTAGATTATCAGAGAAAATTTCGAGTATATTAAGAAGAAAGGCATCGTAACAATCCGCTACGCTTTTAGAGGCGAAAATTGAATTCCAATTTAAATCAAAAATTTTTTCATTTAAAGCATTAAAATCGGCGGCACGAAAATCAAACTTTGCAGTGGAGATTATACTCGGTCCTGAAACAAAATTAAAAAATTCCAGAGTTAAGGAGAGTGGGACATGGTGCATATCGCACCTGCATATAGGGAAAGTGGCCTCCGAAACATTAAAAATCAAGTTTTCATCTACAAAGATAAGATCTAAAATATTATTAAGCTCATTGTAAAATGAATTAATTTGTGTTAAGTTAATGCTGAAAAGACTATCTATAAAATTTATTTCGTGCGAGCTATTCATCCTTGTTGGTGTTAAGATACCATTATCAAGTAAATTTGACCAAACAATTTTATTGAGGTTAAAATCACCCAAAATACAAAAATGACACTCTTCATTATTCTCATAAAGATTCACAATATTGTTTATATGAGCAGCATACAAAGAATCGGGGCTGGAAGGTGGAATGTAAGAAGTACAAATGAATAATTTACCGAGACTTCCAAAGATGCATACACACAACTGGTCGAGGAGAGAATCATCATTTTCTGAATGGACTGAAAAAGAACGGAACATCCGATTCACCGCAATTAAAACGCCTCCACCTCTCAAGCAATTTGTTTTATTTGCGTCTCTATCTTTTCGATATATATTATAGATATTAGGATCAAAGAATTCAGCATCCGCGAAGTTGCTGTTCAACCATGTTTCCACAATAACATAAACATCAAACTCACAGCGAGACGAAGTTAAAAATACGTCACTAGCTTTTGTACGCATTCCCGAGATGTTTTGAAAATAAATACTTAACAACTTATTATTTATAGCAATAGTGCTATTATCATTATTAATGAGCGTGTGGTTGGTACTAGCTACGTCCGCGATAGTTTTCGCAGAGACTTGTGAAAATTCTAAAAAGGCTTCACTGTAACATTTGTTGGCCAGATTTCCGGGCGTAATAATTTTTCAAAGGAGGACTCAGGGGCTCCCAACTTGAAATTAAAATTATGCAACGATGAGAGTACGGCATCTTTTTTTACCAGCTTAGTGCATGATAATGACGTTTTATCCAAACCGATTTGTTTAGCCACGTAATCTTTGATATCATCTTCAGAGACGGATGGCGAGGTGGAAGACAGATGAAGCCATTTGTAGCGGTCAGCAACAATCAGATCCGTGCTTGCATTAGTGCCTCTAATCCGAACGTGCGCATTAGTGTTATTATTATTATTATTTGTGGGCTTATCATCCACGGTAATTATAACAGGTAACATTTTGTATGTTTATTTTCTGAAGTCATTTCGTACACCATTCTTTTAATCCTTATACATATACACTTGTAGTTGCGTTTGTAGATATGTAATGTAATTAGTAGTGCATTAACATAATCGGCTTCAATTAATTTCAGTGGAGGTTGCGAGAGAATCATTTAATTTTTCCATACAAAAATTAAGAGCGGTAATTCCCGCTTTTTTTCACTGAATAGTTTTTTTTTTAATTTGCTGGACTAATGCCAGGCATTCTCGCTATGGTCGTATGAACTTTCTTCGCACTTTGCGCGGGGATTCCCGCAGTTTGTTTCATTGAAGGCTCTTCTAAGCAAAAAATATACGACTGGTACGTTTAAACTGTGAACGGGGATTAGCCATATTAGTAGTTGAATTGTGGTTTTCTTGTTACCGACAGTAGTCTAACACTTTACCAACCCTACCAATGTACAGTGTTAAAAAGTAAACCGTTTTCGGCGGTTGAAAGATTCGATTCAAAATGTGCGGTAATTCGCGGCATTTCTTTACTGAGGGGCACTTTAATGACGAAAATTCCCGCAATTAAGCCAAATGTGTTAAAAAAAAATTTTTGGAAAGTGGTATTGATTTGTCACCATTAACATTTTTATTCTAATTTTTAGAAAATTATATGGAAAGGGAAATCTGGACCGCCTATATTTTCATTGAAAAACAATTAATATCGCAAATAAGCGGATACGATATGCTCCCTTGTTTGAGGGAAATTATCCAATATTATTATACGTTTAACATAATCTACCCAGCCGAAATTTCCCAATCAATGGAATTTTTTGTACGTTGTTTTTATAAATTTTACCCAGATCATTCGCAAGGTTGCAAAAAGAATCTTACTAATAAGCAGAAAGTTAATAGCTTAATAGCTAAATTAACTAATTTTAAAATTTAAATCTGCTCATATAATATGTATGGATTAAAAATTAAAATATGTATGGACTAAAAATTTATTTATTATCATTCATTTATTCATTCATATATATATTCATTTACATACTACTAGCTTTTACCCGCGGCTCCGCTCGCATCAAAGAAATAAGCAAAATAACTAAGCTTCTTTTGAAAACATTTTTATTTATCAAACAGAAGCTTATCACTTGTAAACAATTAAATTCACAGCAGACACTAACTTCCTGTAAAGGATTCTAATACAAAAACTAAAGCTATTAATAATTTTTCAAATCAAATTGCAGAAAAGATATATACCGAACAAACCGTAAGAGCTTCGTAAATTTTGCCAGTCCAAAAGAATACTGTGGCCTTCTCCTTTCGTTCAATACCCATAATGTATGGAAATTTTAAGTTTTAAGGCATCAAATTGCATAAATAAATTGGATAAAATAACTTTTTGGGTTAGTTGAGTCACAATAGTGGCCATAACTCCATAACCATGTGAGGCATTGAGATTTCTTGAAACTTGTTACCTATCCGAAACTTCGGGAAATAAGTGTGCAAAATTTCGTACAGATCGGTGCTGTAGTTTAGGCGTGAACACATTACAAACACAAGTAAGATAGTTAAAATTGATATATAAGTTACAAATAAGTTTGTTGCCAAAAAACATTAAACCCATTTACATACAATATTAAAAATTCATGTATGAATTAAAATTTAATTTGTTTAAATAAACACTGAAATTCATTTATTTACGTACATAAAATTAATGTACAATTTGCTAATTTTTTTTATGTACATAAAATTAATGTACAATTTGTAAATTAGTTTGTTGCCAAAAAACTTAAAAAAAACATAAAATTCGTTCAAATTAATTTGTTATCAAAAGGCACTGAAACTCTACTATAATATATACTATAACCAAAATGATTGTACGATTTGCGAATTAGTTTGTTGCCGATAAAATGTACTTACGTATACTATAACTAAAACTGATGTATAAGCTACAAAATATTTTGTTATCAAATAACCCCGAAATTCTTTTGTTTACTATAACCAAAATCAATGTACAATTTGCAAATTAGTTTGTGGCCAAAAAACACTACAACTCATATTACTATAATTAAAATTAATGTACAAATAAGTTGTTGCAAAAAGCATTTTAATGTTATGGATTTAAACAAAGGGTACGTATTATTACACTAAAATTGTGTTACATATTACACAACTCATGAGTAAATTTATATTAAAGGAATGTAATTTCATTATAAAATTACCTCACCTTTGTGTAATTTTCAACAAACTTCGGTTGAAATATTACACCATAAGTGTTTAGATTTCATGAATGAGGCTTCATTAATTCAAGTTAATGAAATGTATTAGTGGATTTTTTATAGGGGGCCCGTAAATTGTTTAGTCCCGGGCCCGGATTTTCTCTCTACGGCCCTGGATATAAAAAATAAAAATAAATGTAAGGCGCGATAACCTCCAAAGAGATCTAAGGCCGAGCTTCTCTTCCAATTTGCGTCGTGCTCCTCTTGATTTTCCCTACAAATTGGCCGGACGGGACCTACATGTTTTATGCCGACTCCGAACGGCATCTGCAAAGCAGATGAGTTTTCACTGAGAGCTTTTCATGGCAGAAATACACCCGGAGTGCTTGCCAAACACTGCCGAGGGGCGACCCCGCTTAGAAAAATTTTCTTCTAATTGAAAAATCTTATTTCTAAAATTTTGATGTTGCTTTGCCCGGGAGTTGAACCCAGGGCATACGGTGTGATAGGCGGAGCACGCTACCATCACACCACGGTGGCCGATATAGACTTCCTTGGATATAGACTTCCATATATCAAAATCATCAGTATCTAAAAAAAATTTGATTGAGCCATGTCCGCCCGTCCGTCTGTCCGTTAACACGATAACTTGAGTAAATAGGTGAGATATCTTCACCAAATTTGGTACACGAGCTTATCTGGACCCAGAATAGATTGGTATTGAAAATGAGCGAAATCGGATGATAAACACGCCCACTTTTCATATATATAACAGTTTAGAAAACACAAAAAACTTGATTATTTAGTAAATAATACAACTAGAATGTTGAAATTTGACGCGTGATATTGAGCCTCTTGATAAAAATTTGAAAAACAATTTTAAAATGTGCGTAGCACCACCCACTTGTGATAAAATCAATTTTACAAATATTATTAATCATAAATCAAAATTCGTTAAACCTATCGTAACATAATTCGGTAGAGAGGTTGCCTTTACTGTTACTGTAAGGAATGATTTCAAGAAAAATTAACGAAATCGATTAAGGACCACGCCGTGGTCGAATAAAATAAGCTATATCTTTGCAAAAAAGAGCTTTATATCAATGGTATTTCATTTCCCAAGTGTATAAAGTAAATAGGAAAAACTTCAAATTTTAAAAAATGGACATGGCACCGCCCCTTTCATGTCTAAGCAATGTTCTATGTTTCGGGAGCCACACCTCGAAGAAAAGTTAACGGATCGTAATAAAATTCGGTACACAAATTTTCCCTATAACAGGAAATATTTCTAGAAAAAACGGACGAAATCGGTTAAAGACCACTCCCACTTGTATATAAAAGATTTTTGAAAGGGTTGTAGACGAAAATAATAAGCTATATCTTAGCGGAAAAAAAGCTTTGTATCAATAGAATTTTACTTTCTAAATTAAATTATAACATTAAATTGGAAAACACTAACATTTTTGAAAATGGATGTGGCACCGCCCTTTTTATGACTAAGCAATTTTCTATGTTTCGGGAGCCATAACTCGAAGAAAAATTAACATATCGTAATAAAATTGTGTACACATATTTTCCTTATAGCAGAAAATAGTTCTAGTAAAGATGCACGGGATCGGTTAAAGGCAACGGCAACTTAGATATACATCGAGTTTAAAAGGGTTGTAGACTAGAATAATAAGTTATAACTTAGTAAAAAATAGTTTTGAATCGATGATATTTCACTTATCAAGTTTTATTGTAAGAGGAAATGGGGAGACATTTTTTTTAAACGAGCGGTGCCACGTGTTATGTAGAAAAGTAATTTATCTGAAATGAAATGTACAATTGAAGCTCACGCTGAGTATATAATGTTCGGTTATTACACCCGAACTTAGACACCTTTACTTGTTTTTCTTTGTTATTACAGTTATTTTCTTTACTACTTGTAATTAGTACGTAGTCATTAAGGATTTCTGTTTTTACATCGCAGTTCTGAATTACTGCGATTTTGTCAGTAGTGTTTATGATTCTAACGAAGGTTTGACATTTGTTTGCTATTGTATTGGCAATGAAGATTCCTTCTTTTAATTGTTGATGGGGAATAAAAGATTCTTCTTATCTAGGGGGTATTGAGATTGTAATGATAGTGGGTGTATTTGTCATTTGAATTATTATATTTTGTTGAAAATAACGAGGTCTTGAAATTAATCTGACTTCATTTTTCTCATAGCCTAAAATGCAATTATATTTTTTGATAAAGTCCAGTCCTAGGATTCCATCGCATAGAATTAGAAAATTGTCATCTACTATGTGGAATTTGTGTGCTATTAAAAGATCATCTCCTATTAAGTCTGCTTTAACTGTACCTAGTGTGTTCGTTACTCCCTTTCCAATGCCCTTTAGATCTGTTATTTGTAAATTATTTATTGTGACATTATTTTCAATTTGACTCTTTTTTATAATTGATACGTCCGCTCCTGTATCACTAGGAGAGTTGAAAGTGAATTATTTAGACTAGATCTGGATGATATGTAGCTGTTTAAGTGTAGATTAACTATAAGCACTTTTTTGTTATCTACTGTTGAGATGGAGTGTTCTGGTTTTCCTGCTGAGTGTAATTACGTACATTGCCAGTATTATTGCGTGTTTGGTTGACATTTCTATTTCTTCTATTTCTATTTCGGAACCGCCTGTGGAAGCATAGGTAGAGGGCGGCCCCCACTCCGTTGGAAAGACCAGGTGGAAAACGATTTAAACTCCCTTGGTGTGACCAATTGGCGCCGGTTGGCGGAGCGAAGGACCGACTGGTGCGCCTTGTTGGACGGCCATAACCGTTTAGACGGTTAAGCGCCAATTAAGTAAGTAAGTAAGTTTTGCGGACTACCAGTTTGTCCACTTCCAAAATTATTATTATTTGGTCTAAAGTTGTTGAATAGGGTTTGTGGTCTAAATCTTCTATTCCTATAATTTCCGTAGTTGTTATTTCTGTTACCTCCAGGGAAGCCACCATGATATTGGTTTTGTTGCCTTATGCTCATAATTGTATTTGAGCTGCCTGTTATTTCCGTAAAACTATTAGTGAATTTGGAAAAAGCATCGTTCATTGATGTGAACGTTCCGGCTTGAATTATCATCTTGATTGTATCGTTAGAGCAGTTCTTGCACATAGCTTTGACTGCCGCTTGTGTTGAATATCTGTTTGCCAAGTCTGGGTTTAATCCATCAGATATGTAAGCTCCTTCCAGTGACTTGGTGATTTTTTCTATTTTCGCAGTATACTGGTTTGCAGTTTTACTGCGTCGTTGTATGTTCAGGAGTTTTGCTGTCAAAACTTCTACTGATTCCCCTTAATATTAGATTTCAATTGTGTTTTTATTTCCTGAATTGTGTTTTCGTTGCTAATAAGGTTTCTTGCCGTGCCTTTTATTTTGGTTTTAATCATTGTTATCGCCAAAGCTTCATGATTATCTTTTATCTGTTCAAGAAAATCAAGAGCATCTAGGAAACTGTTCAAATTCTCTGGCCTACCATCAAACTCATGTAGCACTGATGAGGCTGTTTTAATGAATTCTACTGCTGTTTGTGACATTTCGGTGATCGTATTCGGAAATTCTGTTGGTTTAGGTTCTTCAGATAATGACTGAATCGGAGAAGACTCTGATAAGAGGGTACTGAAATCAAGTTGAGGGTTTTCTTCAATTGTAGTTGGTACTGTTATTTCTATGTTGTATCTCGCGAGTGAGGACACCAATTTGTCTCTTACATTCGAAAAAATTTGGTATGCCTCTGTCTGGTGGTTTTTTGTGATAATGGGATCTACTTTACGTATTGATTCTCGCAAATTATTTAGCGATTCTAAAATAATCGTTAAAAGTTTCGCTATTGTTTCAGGCTTTATTGAGGTATTTTTGTTTATACATTTATACGATTTTTCTGCCTTTATTTTTTCTTCCGTTAATCCATTGTAAATTTCTTCCCATTTCTGTTTGACGGAAAGAAGGGAAGTAAGCGTATTAAAGTTTTTCTAGCGTACTAACGCTAGTTTTAAAATAACCTATTTGTTTCCTTGTTAAATAAGTAGAAAACAATTTTTTTTTTTCGTAACATTCTCATAATTTCTCTCTCTGGTCGTGGGTTTTTTATATCTTCGACTGTGGGCTCCCTGTTTATCCCAATTGTTTCCCAAAATTTCTTTAAAAATCCTAATTCCTTTTTATAGTTTATTTCTTCAATTTTTAGGGTATCATTTTCGTCCCAATTAATAGGGTTTTTAAAATATTTTTTGAGCATTCCAATTTACTCTTATAATTTACAAAGTTTCTAAATTCCTTTAAAAAAAAAAATCTACGTTTTATTCTTAACAAAGTTTAAAAAAAAAAATCCTAAGCAGAAAAAAGAGAAAGATAAATTCAAAATTTCTGCTACTGGTAGAGCAGCCGTGAGGCTGTCAAAATTATGCTAATTATACTTATTAAATGCTGCCAGTCGTAATAGTTGCAGATTTGTATGTAGTTCTATTAAAGTCCGGATGGATAGGATCAAAATGTTATTCCACTTCTCTTAGGCGTGTATTATGATGCCAGTCATGTTAATTATTCCACTCTGCAGTTATGCTTGCTGCCAGTCATTTGTTAACATTGCCTTTTCAAGTAAATCTTTTCTGAGTGTAAATTTCTTTGTTCTGTTGATAATGTTATGTCGCTTGCATCCTTATGTAGACCTCAAATGAAGTCATCAGTTGTATCACTTGAGTGTGCCTTTGAAATTGCTTTGTGAGTAGGCAAAAATACTTACAAAATAATATGTCATATAACATTGATGTGTGCATTGCGCTTCGGGAGGACTTTTTTTTTTTTTTTAGTAATTATGCTTTGTGTTTAGCAGACTCCTTATTATTAAGCAGGTCTGGCAGGATCCTTTTCAAGAGTTTAGCAGTCTGCTTCAAAATAGCAGTCTGCTGATAATACTTGAGCTGGCAGGGTCGCCGTATAGTAATAACGTCTAAAAGGAGTGTTGTCAAAATTGAAATGCCTTCTTTATTAAGCAATTGTGTGTTTTATACAAAATTTCCATATGCTAAAATGCCTACTTACACTAATACTTATGAACTAAGTGTATTACATATATACATATATGCAGGGCCGTAGAGAGAAAATCCGGGCCCGGGACTAAGCAATTTACGCGCCCCTTATAAAAAATCCACTAATACATTTGATTAATTTGAATTAATGACGTCTCATTCATGAATCATTATTGACGGATTACCTTAAAGAAAATTTTTGCCACATCAACCATATGATTTTTTGACTAAGAGCTGAAAATAAAATTAACCCACAATATTTACTATTTATACTATTTTATTGTAACATACATAGAAATAAAATTCTCTTTAACAGCCACATGTTGTTTCAAATAATCTCTTCCAGTTATTTGGCATGATTCAGTCACAAGAGATTTGCTCGACAGACCCATTTTTTGACAATTGCAGCCATTTTGCTCCCAAATCGAATTGACATCCGTTAACTGTGTTGTTTCTTTGCGATTTTTCGAAAAATATTAGTAGTAGAAATAGGAAGCAATCAGTTTACAAATACCCGATAAATACCGAACTGCATAATTCCTTAGAACATTTATTTTAATTTTATGATGAATTTAACTATGCCATGATCTATTAGTGTGGCTGAACATAGGTTTTATGAGAAGGGCACCAAGAAATCGTGCACTTTCGCAAACCTATGAACATACGAAATCTAAACCAATTCAAAATTCATCGTTCAACGTCAAAACCTCGACTACTGTTAAATCGATTCACGTAAAAATATCATAAGAAATAATGGATATGCCATAACGAAATGTACCCATTGGGCATGTTAACTTATTCAGGTAAAAATCTAAAACAGGAGTCTACTGCTAATACGCGTCCAAAAATATCGAGAGAGGTGACCTCGACAACAATAATCCTAAGGCGGAAAAGAACTATTGTATCTTTGTCCGGAGATATCTGCAGTTGAAGTTGGCAGTTTTCATGTGGTTGTTGTAATATTTTTGTGCACTGAGAAAGATTTTGTGTACAAAGGGATTTTGTACGCATTTAATTTTGATCCCACCTCATTGGTGGAGCGGCCAGGGTAATTTTTTATAAGTTCGGTCGAAGGCCGCCAACGCAACTCGGGGTAATTTTTCAGTTTTTCGTCAATATCTTTTGAACGAGCTAAAATTTGTATTTCCGCCTTCGAATTATTTGTCAATACGCGTCTTTTGACACTTCTATGGATATTTTCGGGCGCGTATTAAAAGTCGACCTTCTGTTCTATTACGGAATTAATGTTTGGAGAATCGGTTTATATTTAGAATATTATGCATATTCGGACCTCGTGAACGGACCAAATGAACGTATTCCGAATATTCTAAATTAACGGTTTATCCGGAACGTTTCCAAGAATACTTAATAGAAAAGAAGGTCCCCGAAATTTCAGAATAAAAAGGTGAATACTCCCTGTATAGCAGGACCGCACAAAAGTTTAATTCTTCTGTCAAAGTCAAGGTAGGAATATAAAGTTCTAAGACAATAAGCCATTTTCTTTTTTTTTTTGTTTTTTTTTTTTTTTTGAGTTCATTGCGGCTGCTGAGTAGCGTATCACCCCATGTCGGCTGCCTGTTCAAAATCATGCTATCTAAAAATATTTTTCAATAATTTCCCAAATCAGGATTTGTCACAAAACCGCCCTATATAGAGTTAGATTGAAGAACGCTTCATCTCAGAATGCTTTTCATTAACTCCCTCATATAACAAAATGTATTAACTTATGTTCATGTAGGGAGTTTTGGAAACAAATTTTGAGATAGTGCATTTTTGAATAAAATTCTAACGTACGGCATTCTTCAAACAATTTCTGAAAGAATGACCAAACCAACATAACTTTATCAATTCACGAAATATTTAGTAGAAAATGAATTATTTCCCCAAAAACTTTTGGCATTTACAAATTTATTATAACTACTAATATACTACCAAAGATACTTTTCTACTACAATATCATCGAAGGGGATTGAATTATTCCCCGTTTTCCTACTTTCGGAAAAGCAACCCGACCAGATTTTTCAATTTGGGAGTGTCAAAGATATGTCATCATTGAAGAATAAACTTCTAGTAATTGAATCATGGTTATTTGGTAACATTAATATATTAAATTTCTGATAAATTTAATGATGATTATAAATTTTAATTATTCAATATAGAATGTCAAAGAGCGGTTTTTCCTGCTTTTTTCGCTGCAAAATTTTTTATAATAATATCAAAATTTAACTGTCTTGCCTAAACGGATTCAACACAAAGCGTGGCAAGTTCTAAAACTCGTTCTTTAGATGAACACGATCTGTGAAAGTTTTTGATTATTGAAAGGACGCTGAAAGAACGTTCTGCACTAGCTATAGTGACAGGTATAGTGCAAAAGATACGTAAAGCAACACAAACATTGGGGAAAATTGTATACAGATTTTGAACATAGATGGCAATCTATCTCGATTAGTTTATGCCGTTACGGATTACCGTTATGCGAACAAAGTTAATATACTCTGTGAGCTCTGCTCAGCTGAGTATAAAAACCGGGCGATGAGCGCGTCCACTTAAAAATTTTTTTAAGTCTAATGTTAACATTACGCTTTTACTCTATGTAACTTATTTATACTTTTATTCCACCTCAGTAGTAATATGGTGAAACAAAGTACGAGTTGAAAAAAAATTTTGAAATGGACGTCGTCCCGCATTCGGCGCATCTCTACAGTTTGAAATTATTTAAGTCTGTCTAGGCCGGTTTTGTTCATGTTAAAAATTGCTCCGATATAGTTGAAAAGGGTACCAACGAACGCCAATTACAGCCAGTTATGAGAATCCGGCTGCGACGACCGAAGACAACAAGAATCGGACACGGCGTGCGTCTCTAGTACATATGAATGTATTATGTGTACTTAGGTTAAATTCATATGAATATTTAACATGTTTATTATATATTTCTATTTACAGACAACAAAATCCTAAGCTATTGGCTGACACATGTAATACCATTTCTAATACTTGCTGCACTCAAATGCTCAAATTCTATACTAGTTCGAGGAGTTTTCATTGATGCAGAAGGTACTGCCGAAGAATGCGTTGAAATACCAATTAGCTATGTCAAACTACACTTTCAACGTGAACGTTATAAAAAATCGATTTTTATGGCCCATCGGAACAACGCAGTGAAGAAAATTAAAAAGGGTGCCCATACAAACTTAATCGAAAAATCCGCGAAAATGGACATCAGGATTCATCCTGGCCGTGATCCTGCGCGAATTGTCTAATGAAAGAGACATATTGTTAACATACATACATGCATATATTTTCGTTAAATTTATTTTAGAAATTCGTACAGAAATTAAAATATTGTAAAAAAATGTATGTACATACTCCAATATATAAGAACAAATATGGCCGGTCAAAAAGACTTCACAAAGACTGAATGTGTCCATAATGATACCAGAATTTTTTGTCGACCAAACGAAACATCCTTAATTAGGTAACAGGACTTATGCTACGGAATAACTTCGTCCCCTTGCAAATACTAAAAGCTTTCTTAGATTCATTGCTGCCTCAACATCTGGCAACTCTGCCGCCCCTAGTAACTCGAGCGGTGCCCTCCATAAATTCAGAAAACAAACATTCAGAAATACATTTTCTCAGAAAAAATTAGACAGAAACCTTTTTTTCAGAACGACAAAATGCAGAGGTCAAAACTCAGAAGTCAAATTTCAAAAATTTTTAATTGTGTGCAATGGCAGGTATGTAAATAATTAAATCGTTTTCGTGTTTATCTTTTTCAAATGAATTTACTATATTTATATTTTCTTGCGTTACGATATGGTTCGCCTTCAGCTGAAAATTGCTGAAGTTTTGTCTCTGTTACTGCCTGTTCGTTTTTTATTTTATTTATGAAATTAAATATGCTATGGTGGATCCCAAAAGCAGTTTATAGTACATGGAAAAATGTAAATGCCTATCCAGTACTGAAAGAAATAGTGCTAGTAAAACCAACAAATCGGTTCTGTTGTTCTTAACTTAACGGCGATTCGGTGAAATTGATTGAATTATGGTTAATTCAACCGAGTTCTTTGTCAAGCGAACAAATTAGTTTAGTCATTATAACAGAAGAGAAATTGTCGCTCTTAAGTTAACAAAATCTTGTAAAATTGACAGATTCCTAATCAATCTAACTGATTTTTCTGTTAACACAACTGATATTACAGATCATTTCAAAAGCGATGAACTGTCAATACATGAGCAAATTTCAAAGAGAATTTTACGCTCACTGTGCTCTCTACATTTTACTTATGACGATGGTGCCACTTGTTAAAAAAAACACCAAAATAAGGAAACCATCAAATCGAAAAAGCACACAAAATGCGAAAACAATAAAAAAACTAGTTTTTCAGTTATCAATACAAAACGAAAAAAATCCTTTTTTGAATTCACTGTGCAACAAATTATGAGACACCGGGACACCTATTTATCGGGTACAATTTTGCAACTTCTCGTCCAAGCGAAATGCAAAATTGCGCCCTCTTGTTGCAAGGGTTTTGCTTGAACGAACAGGATTTTTCCAAAGTTAGTAACATTTTGTTCAAGTTTTTATGAATTTTCACTCATGCGAACGAATCTAATAAGATAATAAAAAAATATCCTTTTCTAATGTTGATCTTTCCGACAAAATAAAAGTTTGAGTTGTTTTGGAATCGTTTCAACTTAAAGTGTTACGAAAATTAAACTTGCCGAATTACATGTTAAGTTACTCCAGTGGTGAATTACCTTCTTGCGGTTTGATTCTTTACTTTTCTATAACTTACAAGTTCTCTTTTTAAAATGTTACGCCAAACATTTATACTACAAGTTTTATTCGAAACAATCAAGTGTGGCAACTACATGCGAGAGAAGAAATTGAGAATGAGCTGAGCTGCAACTGAAAGAATTGAGAATCAGTTTTGTGATTACTATTTTCATTTCTATATTCATATCTATGTATATGTAGCAATCATGCGTATTTATGTATTCACATATTAATATGGCGGCCGCCGTGGTGTGATGGTAGCGTGCTCCGCCTACCACACCGAACACCGTGGGTTCACACCCAGGTAAACGCAACATCAAAATTTTAGAAACAAGCTTTTTCAATTAGAAGAAACATTTTCTAAGCGTAGTCGCCCCGCGGCAGTGTTCGGCAAGCGTATTTCTGCCATGCAATGTTCTCAGTGAAAACTCATATGCCTTGCAGATGCCGTTCGGAGCCGCGTCCCGCCAATTTGTAAGAAAAATTAAAATGGAGCACGATGCAAATTGGAAGAGAAGTTCGGCCTAAAATCTCTTCGGAGGTTATCGCGCCTTACATTTATTTATTTATATGGCAACATAGGTACTTTGATACAAAGCTGTCGCAACAACTTCTTTTGTTCATTTGTCTACTAAAACCGTTAATAACGGATCAAAGATTTGTGCGCAGTTGATTTAACATGTTGCTGCGATGGATAAAAATTGACAGAAATTTCTGTTGAACTGACCCGTATTTCGGTTGATTTTACCAGTCTTTTTCTTTCAGTGAGTGTATTAGCTGATTCTCACAAGCACGTCGTCAATAATATTAAAAAATATATTAGCAATTATTGCCTTCATTTAAATTTTCTTCGCTAAAAATTTTTTGAAGTTACGAAAATAAATTGTCACGATCAGCTGGTTTGGCAGGGTTACACTGCTACACCGTCATTTTTACCAGGGTAAAATGTAACGCTTTTGCGTTGCGAGCAGGTTTTTAGAATAGAACGAATTATATTTACAACCCTTGCGCTGCGTACAAAAAGCGCAACACTTTTGCTAGTCCGCTTTTTCATTCCCATCTATTCCCATATGCCCTAGGGCCCAATATACATGCATGCTTCTCCCTGTTTCGATTCTTTCCAGGGATTGCTTACAGTGTAAAACAATTATAGATGCAGTGCTTCGCGAGAATATTGCTTTCATTGCTGCTTGACTGTCAATATAAAAGTTGGCGCTGCTGCAGATTAAACTATTTTCCTCCAGTGTTTCTACAGCTTTGTTTACGGTTATTACTTCCGCCTGCAAAAATCTACAGTGTTCTGGCAGCTAGTAGGATCTGTTTATTTCGACAGTATACAGCAGACCCCACTCCTTCCACTACTTTTGGACCATCGGTGTATACGTGTATAACCTCGTTCGCCATTTGGGCACCCCTGTGCCAACCACCCACCTCTGTTATGGCTCTAAGAGACCCTTCGAAGTGCAGATACGTAACCAGGTTTTCTGTTCGCTCTTGCTGCAGTTGTTAATGTTACTTTGTTTGCCACCAAGTCTCCAGGTGGAATTTCAAGAATGGTATACAGTGCAGCCGTCGGCGTTGTTTTCAGGGCTCTCGTAATGCTAAACACCTATAGCCTGTATTCCCCCTCTATTTTTTAGGTATATTCTATTTTGTGTGACTGTCCTCCAAAAAAGGAGTCCATAGTATAGGATAGAACTTAATCTCGCTGGAAATATCCAACGAGGGAAGAGGGCGATGGACCCCACGTATACCCCAGCAATCTTTCACATGCATAAAGTGCCACCGAGGCCCTCTTCACTCCCTCATCCATGTTAAGCTTCCACGATAACTTACTGTGTACACTCCGAGAAAAAATTGTTCTAAAACGAACGAAACAAGTTCAAAATCAAGAACATTCGTTGACGAAAGTCTGTTAAGTACGTTTTTTCTTAACAGGTGACCGATGGGCTTGTTTTAAGAACAGTTTTTCCAAGCACACCGTTCGTATTTTATGACCAGTTGGTATTGATGTGTGAACCTTCTGTGCTCATTTTAAGCACTACTTGGGCTTGATTTGAGATTTTTCGTTCTCACGCTTCGAGAACGGGTTGTAGTCGATTTAACAGTTTTCGGTCGCAATTCAAGAACGGTTCGTGCTTGATCATTGGTGGAAGTGGGAAGGGACGTTCTGTTTTAAAAACAGGTCGTTGGTTTTTCAAGGACAAAAAAGTAAGAACATGAAAATTTTGAACTGAGTCCGGTGGTGCTGGATTTTAGAACGGCGTTTTTTTTCTGAGTGTATAACGACTCCTAGATATTGGGACTGAAGGGGTTGTATAGCGGAACCATTTGAGGAGTCTGCCAGCGCAACATTCAGCTTCCCCAAACCAAGTTCAACTTCACCTACCCATATCAAATCCTGTTTCTTCAGCAGTCGAGGTTCTGGAACTATGGGGGGGGGGGGGCGGGATGATTGGGATTGTACTTTGATGGTGCGTGTAACTGGACCGTACCGGCAAAGGCCATCAACAGCGATAATAAACCAAAACATGTGTAAAGTGTCCATTGGCCGTCAACCCGATATAAAATGCCTACTAAGTATATCTTGAAGAGCTCGATCCATCGATGAGCTAATTGTAAGAAGGCACTTTCCACTTATGGCAACTGCAACGTAATTTACGTGCGTCGTAAGTTTGACAGGTCCCGCGTTCACAGTAGAGGACGTAATACCCCGCAATATGCCGTGCCCCTGTCCACTGATTTCGTAGTAGTAGTCTTCCTACAAATTTATACGCAGCCGATCCAACCGGTTATTGCTGGATGACTTCAATGCACTGGAGATCATACCCGGTAATATCTAAGAAGGCTCCGTAGGTATGCTCCCTATATTACAGGGTTTTATCTATGTTTATTTTAAGCCATTCCACGATCCCTATTGTTGGAATAGCATGACAGGGAATAAAACATCTGGACCCGGCGATTTAAACTTGTAGAAAGTCTTCATCGCCCGTTCTATTTTGGTATCGATCACAAAGCCCGGCACTATCCTATGGTCGAAGTGTGAGTGCTGTCTGCTGGCTCTTCTGAATCATCTCCCAAAATGATACATGTGTCCAGGGACTCATGTTTCAAGTTTCAATTTTATTATACTCAGCTGAGCAGAGCTCACAGAGTATATTAATTTCGTTCGCATAACAGTACTCCGTAACGGCATAAACTAATCGAGATAGATATATACTTCTATATATCAAAATGATCTGTGCGAAAAAGAAATTCATTTAGCCACGTCCGTCCGTCCGTCCGTCTGTCCGTAAACACGATAACTTGACTAAATATTGAGGTATCTTAAAGAAATTGGGTACGTGAGTTCTTGGGCACTCATTTCAGATTGCTATTAAAAATGAACGAAATCGGACTATAACCACGCCCACTTTTTCGATATCGAAAATTTCGAAAAACCGAAAAATTGCGATAATTCATTACCAAAGACGGATAAAGCGATGAAGTTTGGTAGGTGGGTTGATCTTATGACCCAAAATAGAAAATTAGTAAAATTTTGGACAATGGGCGTGGCACCGCCCGCTTTCAAAAGAAGGTAATGTAAAAGTTGTGCAAGCCGTAATTTGGCAATCGTTGAAGATGTCATGATGAAATTCGGCAGGAACGTTTATCCTATTACTATAAAAAAAAAAAAAATGTAAGGCGCGATAACCTCCGAAGAGATCTAAGTCCGAGCTTCTCTTCCAATTTGCGTCGTGCTCCTCTTGATTTTCCCTACAAATTGGCCGGACGGGACCTACATGTTTTATGCCGACTCCGAACGGCATCTGCAAAGCAGATGAGTTTTCACTGAGAGCTTTTTATGGCAGAAATACACCCGGAGTGCTTGCCAAACACTGCCGAGGGGCGACCCCGCTTAGAAAAATTTTCTTCTAATTAAAAAATCTTATTTCTAAAATTTTGATGTTGCTTTGCCCGGGAGTTGAACCCAGGGCATACGGTGTGATAGGCGGAGCACGCTACCATCACACCACGGTGGCCGCCTATTACTATATGTGTGCCAAATAGAAACTAGCAAAATCGGATGACGAACACACCCACTTTTTAAAAAAAATTTTTTCAAGTCAAATTATAGCAAAAAAATTGAATATCTTCACAGTATATAAGTAAATTATGTTAACATTCAACTCCAGTAATGTGGTACAACAAAATACAAAAATAAAAGAAAATTGAAAAATGGGCGAGGCTCCGCCCTTTTTCGTTTAATTTGCCTAGAATACTTTTAAGTCCATAAGTCAAACAAAAATTTACCAATCCTTGTGAAGGGCATATCTCTTATGATGATAACTGTTTTCTGTGAAACGGGCGAAATCGGGCGAAGCCACGCCCAGTTTTTATACAACGTCGACCGCCTGTCCTTCCGCTCGGCCGTTAACACGATAACTTGAGCAAAAATCGATATATCTTTACTAAACTTCGCTCATTTACTTATGTGAACTCCCTCCACCCTGGTCCACATTTTGGTCGATATCTCGAAAACGCCTACACATGATCGAAAAGGCGTCCACCTATAGAACTAAGGCCCACTACCTTTTAAAATACTCATTACCACCTTCCATTTGATACCCATATCGTACAAACACATTATAGAGTCACCCCTGATCCACCTTTATGGCGATATCTCGAAAAGACGTCCACCTATAGAACTAAGGCCCACTCCCTTTTAGAATACTCATTACCACCTTCAATTTGATACCCATATCGTAGAAACACATTATAGAGTCACCCCTGGTCCACCTCTATGACGATATCTCGAAAAGCCGTCTACCTATAGAACTAAGGCACACTCCCTTTTAAAATACTCATTAACACCTATTATCTGATACCCATATCGCACAAACACATTCTAGTGTCACCCCTGGTCCATCTTTATGGTGATACCTCGAAAAGGCGTCCACCTATAGAACTATAATCCACTCCCTTTTAAACTACTCTTTAATACCTTCCATTTGATACCTATGTCATACAAACACATTCTAGGGTTACCCTAGGTTCATTTTTCTACATGGTGATTTTCCCTTATTTTGTGTCCAAAGCTCTCAGCTGAGTATGTAGTGTTCGGTTACACCCGAACTTAGCCTTCCTTAATTGTTTTAAAATGACATTAGCACAATAAGATATTGATCTTTTAGAGTACTAAAATAAAGATTAGAGTACAGACATATAAAAAATTCGAATATTTTTTTGATTATCGATATAAGTAAGTACAAAATTAATAATAATTATTAATTATTACTATTCAAGCGTTCTTCGTTCTGTTTCTCTATTTGCCCCTGGACTATGTTTCCCATTGCTACGACTTTTCTCGGTTTCGCTGGAGCACTCGATTTTTCTATGAGACTCTCATCGTCCGAGAAATTTCACCCATTTTTTTCTACAAGTTTTTTGAGTTTGGTTTAGTTCGTTGACCGAAGGTGTCTAAAAGATCCTCATTTTTCCACCCTCTTTAAAGGTATGAAAAGGAAAAAAGAATTGTCTATCAAGAACCACGCATGGGGATGAGCATTTGGATCTGCGCTTATAAGCAACCGTTCTTTGCGCCTTTCCTCTTCCACCAGCCTCTTTCACTCTCCCGTTTGTTCACCCGCAAGATGCCACGAAAAATGCCTGCTTATTCTTCTGTTCTACGGGCACCACTGCGAGGTCCTTAGTAGTGTAATTAGGCAGCATATACGAATGCAGCTGTTTCCTTACCACGACTGCAGCTCGCACCCTTCATTCCGTTTTCATGTTGTAAACACCTGAACACCACGCGCTGTACCCAGAAACCTTTCCTCCCTATGAGAGGCATGGCTCCTGGATCAGCGCACGTCAAACTAACCCTTCCCAAGCGTTACGACGAGTTCGCTAGAGGCCACTTTCCTTGTTGGAGGTTTATCCGTAAGAATAGCAGAATAATGTGGCTGTTTGTCCCCCTTTAACACCTTCGTCGTCACGGGAACGTCCTTCACTTGTCCCCACGTGTCAAGGCTTTCGAGGTCTCGCCGGGAAATTCTATGTCCCGGCATTTTCAAAATATCAAAATTAATAAATTATAATCTGCTACGAAACATGGCCATATTTGCGGCTTCGATTGTATTGAGCTCATTAGCATATTGCATGCAACTCTGTAAAGAAGAAAACTTCATCCCTACTGTGGCTCTGAATATTGTCAAAGTTTGAGATTTCGCACACCTAAATATTCATTTTGCATGGGGAAGTGTTGTTTTTGAAATAACCTTTGGAAAATAATCCATAGAATATTGAATTCGCATTAAACACAGTAAACGTATTAATTCTTAGCCTGTTTCATAAAAATATTTGTTATAAATAAATGAGTTTAAAAATTTTAATTCTCTCTAAAAATTATTTCGCGGAATGAGCAACCCATATAAATATATAGTTATATACATATTTTTTTTTTTTTACTCTTACGTAGTTTATAATTTACTTTCTCTTACTTTCATTTAAACTCACTCTCTAACTCTCTTTCATAAACCGTTATTTTTAGTTTAATGTTTAAACTCAATTAGTCGTTAAGAAAAAAAAAATGTGTTCAGTTGGAAAATAAAGGTGAAATAAAACAGATCCTAAAATCAACTACTTTATTGGCGCAGTCGGAAATGTTTTAAATGTGCTCAATTGTTCAAAGAGAACTAAAATCTACAAATATTTAAATGTTTATACTAAATAAAAAATTAAAAAAAAAAACAAAAGTGCTAATATTTAAAAAGCTCCAACAAAAAGTGAGTAATTATATTTGGGTCATTTTATTAAAACGAAAAAGTAAATGGACAAAGCTAAACGTTTTATTCAAAAAAGAAATTGAGTCCTCAAAGTTGAAGTTCAATAAAAAATCGAATGTATTAAATTACTAAAATTAAATTGTCTATTAAAAATTAAATACAAAAGAAAAAAGAAAAAATCTGTGCTGAAAAAAGGTGCATAATCTGTATTTGCATAAAAAACATACATACATATATGTATGTACCTATTCAAAACCGTTACCAAAAAGAGAAACTGAAATTAAAAACAACTGAATCAACAGCTTCACCAACGAACCAAAGTAATACCTGTTCGAGAGGTATTACCATAAATCACCAAAAATATTACTCAGAGAAAGAAACGGGATCCCCGTAGCCTCAAGATCAACAACGTGACGAAGAACCAACCGGATTTCTGAAGGAGAGCTGCTGACAACATTGGAATGAGAACGCAGTGAGAAAAAATAAAATTGTATCAGAAGTATTTATTTGTTATTGTATTTACGTTAGCTATTACAAGGTAAATGGTATTTTATTAACTGAAGTACGTAATTAATCAAAACGCCAAAATGGAAAGCGTTGGTGCAAATAGCAAATTTAAAATTATTTCTTCCAACCTGAAAAATCTCGCTAATTTTGACGGTGATAGTAAAGCTCTAATAAATTTTGTTGAAAGAATAGATTCGATGTCTAACATTCTTGACTCATTTGATGTCACATATAAATTAATGTTGGAAAGCCTTTTAAAAGATAAAATAACCGGGCACGCAAGAAAAACTTTACTTATTAATGGTAACTTAAATTCCTGGCCGGAAATGAGAGATATTTTAATTGAAAATTATGGCGAGAAAAACTCAGCAGACGAACTTATAGACCAAATTAGATTGTGTCGTTGTGACTCTTCCATAGAAAATTTTTATAGTAAGTTAAATAATTATTTGTGTCGTTTAAATAACGCATTGTATTTCAGCAACAACAACCATGGTTCTCAAGTTAGTAGTAACATGAGAATCGCTTTACACTCATTTACACATGGATTGCCAGACCAGATCCCGTTAGAGCATTATTATTAGTCGCAATCCAAAAAATTTGAGAGAGGCTTTTGAAATTATTAAAAACAGCGGCTATTTAAAATATAGCAACAATAATCCAACATTTTTCACCAATCAGGGGCAATATTCAGCTGGTAGTAGGCACGTTATCAACATAATAACAACAATAGATTTTGCTGTGAACAACAGCAATTGAATAGTAACAGATATGTTAGCAGATATGCACAGGAACAGAGTTATGATAACAGAGACGTTCAGCAGCAACAACAGACTTATCCGACCAGATATGTACGTTAGACAACAGCAGCCGACTAACAGATTTGTACAACGAAACCATAATTACGACTGCTACGAAAGTCAGCAAAACTCTTCGATTCAAACTAGAACGTACAACAATAGTAATCAGACGAGAAAGTCCTACAACAATTATATGGCGAATAATAATAATCGGTTCGACGGCAGCTTTCAACAAACATGTAACAACGGACAAAATTACACAAATTTCTTAAACGGTGTTGAGCCTATGGAAATAAGCGTCAATCAATCTGAACCAAATTTTCAGGAAACCCGTCTCCAAGATTACCCTATATAGTTATTAGTACACCAGTAAAACATCCTAAGTTTATAATAGACACTGGGGCTGAATTCAGTATCATTAATCCAAACATATGTAATCCCAAATGGAGAGTAGGCACATCGATTTCCGCATTAAGAGTTTTAAACCGTAATACCTATACAAACGATTATCAAATACAGAGTGCCACTTTTTGCAGATTTAAAAAGGCCAAACGTATACATTGGGTTTCTTGAATTTTATTTCCACACTAATTTTGACGGTATAATTGGCAATAATATTTTACTTCCATTAAATATAATACTTGATTATAATAGGAGAAGAATAATTACGCCAGAGGAGACATTACCAATATATTTTAATGAAAGTGAAGAGATATCGATGAGTGATTATAACAAACATCAATCAGTACAAATATTTTCTTGTGAAGAAGAAAATGAACCTGTTACAAATTTATTTTCGGATAATTTATATCAAAAAGATAGACAAGTTTTAAAGTCAGTTTTAAATTCGTTTAAAGACATTTTTTATAAAGATGGTGACGATCTATCTTTCAAAAACCTAGTTAAACATAAATTGTAACGCGAACATATACTCAAATTTACTGTAAGTTTTACAGATATCCTATTATTATTAGACCACCATATTAACGAAATGTTGAGGCAAAAAATTATAGTTCCGAGCACCAGCCCGTAAAACTCACCGTTGTGGATGGTGCCTAAAAAACCGGATAATAGCGGCAAAATGAAATGGCGGATAGTAATAGACTACCGCAAGCTTAACGAGCAGACTGTAGATGATAAATTTCCTATTCCAAACATGGAAGACATGTTTGATAAACTAGGAAATTGTTCATATTTTAGTACTATCGATTTGGTGAAGGGCTTTCATCAGATAGAAGTTCACCCTGCTGATCAAGCTAAGACTGCCTTTTCTACTTTAGACAGACATTATGAATTTACACGTATGCCGTTTGGGCTAAAAACACCTCCAGCTACCTCTCAATGACTAATTAATACTGTCCTGAAAGACTACACCAACAAAATATGTGTAGTCTATTTGGATGATGTTTTAATCTTCTCAACAAGCTTTGAAGAGTACGTTGATTCGATCAAAAAAATTTTCAGCACACTTCGCAAATTTAATTCAAAAATACAAATAGACAAATGTAATTTCGCCGCTTTTAGCACAAAATTTTTGGACATGTCGTATCGTCCGAAGGTATAAAGCCTGATCATTCTAAAATTGAAGCTATTAAATCAATGAAACCTCCAACTAATGAAAAGGAAATAAGGCAATTTCTATGTATAACTGAATATTATCGTAGGTTTATGAAGGATTATACCAAAGTAGCATACCCTATTATTAAATATTTAAAACAGTAAAATAAACTCGACCTTTCTGACAACGATTATTTGAACGCATTTGATAAGTTAAAACAACTAATAACTAATGAACCTGTACTTAAATCACCAGATTTTACGAAAACATTTGTTTTAACAACTGATGCATCGCAGTTTGCGAGTGGCTCCGTTTTGTCCCAGGATACTCCTCCAATAAGCTATGCTTCTAGGACATTATCCAATCACGAAGTCCGATACTCCACCATTGAAAAGGAATTGCTCGCAGTAGTTTGGTCAATTAAGCATTTTCGAACATATCTTTATGGTAGGAAATTTATTGTTCAAACGGATCAAAGCCATTGACATGGCTCCATAATATCAAAGAGCAAAACATGAAGTTACAAAGATGGAGATACAATTAAACAAGTATGATTTTGATATTGCGTATATAAAAGGAAAGGACAATACAGTCGCGGATGCTTTGAGTAGATATTTAGGTAAAGATGATGAAGCCAAAACTGTAGCTGTTTTTAATAACGAAGTTAGTCCTGGTAAAGATGAGGACAAGGTAGATAGATGGTCTACTGCCGCAACTATTCACAGTGCGGTTGAAGATAATTTGAGATATATTTTTATAACTGATAAAAGCATAAACTCCTTTAAAAATCAAATTTATTTAGGATGTGATAAGCCCGAACGTTTTATTACCAAGATAATAAATATTAAGTGTCAACATTATATAACTGTCACGAACAGCTCCAATTTAAACAAGTAAGGACGGGACTGTCTTCGGCTGTGCCGAAGACTTCATACCTTTCATGAATGGGGCTGAACAATAATCTTATCCCATTCGTAATCTCCGAATAATCGGATGTATAAGATAAGAAATATATAGTGAACAGATCTACATACCTAAACGATTTCTAAGATAAATATAAAATAAACAAGTAAGAACGGGACTGTCTTCGGCTGTGCCGAAGACTTCATACCTTTCATGAATGGGGCTGAACAATAATCTTTTCCCGTTCGTAATCTCCGAATAATCGGATGTATAAGATAAGAAATATATAGTGAACAGATCTACATACCTTAACGATTTTTAAGATAAATATAAAATAAAAAACAGGTAGGTACTTTGTGTGAGGATGCAAAGTTTCAGGTTTTTTGTGGTCTGCGTGTAAAAACTATGACTACGAATCACGTATTTCAAAAATATATGACGAAAACTTAACTATTTGATGAAATTTGATGAATTTTGAAGATTCTAGCCGTAAAAAAGGGGTCAAAATGACAGTTTGTATGAAGTATATAATATATATACGACCGATCTCTATGATTTTTTCAGACAACAATATATGCTATATACGTAAGCATTTTGTGAAATTTGAAGCTTCTAACTGTTAAAACGGGGCAGAAATTGCGCAAAGTTTCTTATCTGAACAATCGGTTGTATGAGATATATACTATGTGTACCACCGATCTCAATGATTTTTTCAGACATCAATATATGCTATACACGTAAGCAGTTGGTGAAATTTGAAGCTTCTAGCTGTTAAAATGGGGCCGAAATCGTAAAAAAAATATATATATACTATATATATATACTATATATACCATCATATATATATTATATATATCACCGATCTGTATGATTTTTTGACACAACAATACATACTATATACGTAAGCAATCGGTCAAATTTGAAGCTTATAACTGTTAAAATGGGGAAGAAATTGCGCAAAGTTTCTTATCTGAACAATCGGTTGTATGGGATATATACTATATATACCACCGGTATCTATGACTTTCTCAGACAACAATATATGCTATACACGTAAGCATTTGGTGAAATTTGAACATATCTAAACGATTTTTAAGATAAATATAAAATATAAAATAGGTAGGTAATCTGTGTGAGGATGCAAAGCTTCACGTTTTTTGTGGTCTGCATGTAAAAACTAAGGCTACGAATCACGTATTTCAAAAATATATGACGTAAACGTAACTATTTGATGAAATTTGATGAATCTTGAAGCTTCTAGCCGTAAAAAAGGGGTCAATATGACAGTTTATATGAAGTATATAATATATATACCACCGATCTCTATGATTTTTTCAGACAACAATATATGCTATATACGAAAGCATTTTGTGAAATTTGAAGCTTCTAACTGTTAAAACGGGGCAGAAATTGCGCAAAGTTTCTTATCTGAACAATCGGTTGTATGAGATATATACTATGTATATCACCGATCTCAATGATTTTTTCAGACATCAATATATGCTATACACGTAAGCAGTTGGTGAAATTTGAAGCTTCTAGCTGTTAAAATGGGGTAGAAATTGCGAAAAGTTTCTTATCTGAACAATCGGTTGTATGAGATATATACTATATATAGAACCGATCCCTATGATTTTTTCAGACAACAATATATGCTATATACGTAAGCAATCAGTGAAATTTGAAGCTTATAGCTGTTAAAATGGGGTAGAAATTGCGAAAAGTTTCTTATCTGAACAATCGGTTGTATGAGATATACACTATATATACAACCGATCTCTATGATTTTTTCAGGCAACAATATATGCTATATACGTAAGCAATCGGTGAAATTTGAAGCTTATAGCTGTTAAAATGGGGTAGAAATTGCGAAAAGTTTCTTATCTGAACAATCGGTTGTATGAGATATATACTATATATACAACCGATCTCTATGATTTTTTCAGACAACAATATATGCTATATAAGTAAATATTCGGTGAAATTTGAAGCTTCTAGCTGTTAAAATGGGGCTAAAATTTGCGAAAATATATATATATATACTATATACATATACTATATATACCACCATATATATACTATATATACCACCGATCTTTATGATTTTTTCAGACAACAATATATGCTATATACGTAAGCATTCGCTGAAATTTGAAGCCTCTAGCTCTTAAAATAGGGCAGTAATTACGAAAAGTTCCTTATCTGAACAATCGGTTGTGGGGGATATATACTATATATACGACCGATCTCATAAATTTTTTCAGGCAACAATATGTTCAATATACGAAAGTATATGGTGAAGTTTGAAGCTTCAATCTGTTAAATTGGGTAAGATATTACAAAAATCCTCTTTTTCTGAAAAATCGGTTGTATGGAGGATATATGCTATAGTGGTCCGATCCGGTCGGTTCCGACAAATGTCTAATCGGACACCCAAATACACCTGCTCACCAAATTTTATCAAGATATCTCAAAAATTGAGGGACTAGTTTGCATACAAACAGACAGACGGACAGACGGACAGACGGACAGACGGACATGGCTAAAACAACTCAGCTCTTCAACCTGATTATTTCGGTATACTTAATGGTGGGTCTATCTATTTTCCTTTAAGGACTTACAATTTTCGGTTTCGTGACGAAATTAATATACCATTTCATTTTCATGAAAGGTATAAAAACAGGTAGGTACTTTGTGTGAGGATGCAAAGTTTCAGGTTTTTTGTGGTCTGCGTGTAAAAACTATGACTACGAATCACGTATTTCAAAAATATATGACGAAAACTTAACTATTTGATGAAATTTGATGAATTTTGAAGATTCTAGCCGTAAAAAAGGGGTCAAAATGACAGTTTGTATGAAGTATATAATATATATACGACCGATCTCTATGATTTTTTCAGACAACAATATATGCTATATACGTAAGCATTTTGTGAAATTTGAAGCTTCTAACTGTTAAAACGGGGCAGAAATTGCGCAAAGTTTCTTATCTGAACAATCGGTTGTATGAGATATATACTATGTGTACCACCGATCTCAATGATTTTTTCAGACATCAATATATGCTATACACGTAAGCAGTTGGTGAAATTTGAAGCTTCTAGCTGTTAAAATGGGGCCGAAATCGTAAAAAAAATATATATATACTATATATATATACTATATATACCATCATATATATATTATATATATCACCGATCTGTATGATTTTTTGACACAACAATACATACTATATACGTAAGCAATCGGTGAAATTTGAAGCTTATAACTGTTAAAATGGGGAAGAAATTGCGCAAAGTTTCTTATCTGAACAATCGGTTGTATGGGATATATACTATATATACCACCGGTATCTATGACTTTCTCAGACAACAATATATGCTATACACGTAAGCATTTGGTGAAATTTGAACATATCTAAACGATTTTTAAGATAAATATAAAATAAAAAATAGGTAGGTAATCTGTGTGAGGATGCAAAGCTTCACGTTTTTTGTGGTCTGCATGTAAAAACTAAGGCTACGAATCACGTATTTCAAAAATATATGACGTAAACGTAACTATTTGATGAAATTTGATGAATCTTGAAGCTTCTAGCCGTAAAAAAGGGGTCAATATGACAGTTTATATGAAGTATATAATATATATACCACCGATCTCTATGATTTTTTCAGACAACAATATATGCTATATACGAAAGCATTTTGTGAAATTTGAAGCTTCTAACTGTTAAAACGGGGCAGAAATTGCGCAAAGTTTCTTATCTGAACAATCGGTTGTATGAGATATATACTATGTATATCACCGATCTCAATGATTTTTTCAGACATCAATATATGCTATACACGTAAGCAGTTGGTGAAATTTGAAGCTTCTAGCTGTTAAAATGGGGTAGAAATTGCGAAAAGTTTCTTATCTGAACAATCGGTTGTATGAGATATATACTATATATAGAACCGATCTCTATGATTTTTTCAGACAACAATATATGCTATATACGTAAGCAATCAGTGAAATTTGAAGCTTATAGCTGTTAAAATGGGGTAGAAATTGCGAAAAGTTTCTTATCTGAACAATCGGTTGTATGAGATATACACTACATATACAACCGATCTCTATGATTTTTTCAGGCAACAATATATGCTATATACGTAAGCAATCGGTGAAATTTGAAGCTTATAGCTGTTAAAATGGGGTAGAAATTGCGAAAAGTTTCTTATCTGAACAATCGGTTGTATGAGATATATACTATATATACAACCGATCTCTATGATTTTTTCAGACAACAATATATGCTATATAAGTAAATATTCGGTGAAATTTGAAGCTTCTAGCTGTTAAAATGGGGCTAAAATTTGCGAAAATATATATATATATACTATATATATATACTATATATACCACCATATATATACTATATATACCACCGATCTTTATGATTTTTTCAGACAACAATATATGCTATATACGTAAGCATTCGCTGAAATTTGAAGCCTCTAGCTCTTAAAATAGGGCAGTAATTACGAAAAGTTCCTTATCTGAACAATCGGTTGTGGGGGATATATACTATATATACGACCGATCTCATAAATTTTTTCAGGCAACAATATGTTCAATATACGAAAGTATATGGTGAAGTTTGAAGCTTCAATCTGTTAAATTGGGTAAGATATTACAAAAATCCTCTTTTTCTGAAAAATCGGTTGTATGGAGGATATATGCTATAGTGGTCCGATCCGGTCGGTTCCGACAAATGTCTAATCGGACACCCAAATACACCTGCTCACCAAATTTTATCAAGATATCTCAAAAATTAAGGGACTAGTTTGCATACAAACAGACAGACGGACAGACGGACAGACGGACAGACGGACATGGCTAAAACAACTCAGCTCTTCAACCTGATTATTTCGGTATACTTAATGGTGGGTCTATCTATTTTCCTTTAAGGACTTACAATTTTCGGTTTCGTGACGAAATTAATATACCATTTCATTTTCATGAAAGGTATAAAAATAGGTAGGTACTTTGTGTAAGCATGCAAAGTTTCAGGTTTTTTGTGGTCTGCGTGTAAAAACTATGACTACGGATCACGTATTTCAACAATATATGACGTAAACGTAACAATTTGATGAAATTTTATGAATTTTGAAGCTTCTAGCCGTAAAAAAGGGGCAAAAAAATACAGTTTATATGGGGTATATAATATATGTACCACCGATCTCTACGATTTTTTCAGACAGCAATATATGCTATATACGTAAGCATTTGGTGAAATTTGAAGCTTCTAGCTGTTAAAATGGGGCAGAAATTTCGCAAAGTTTCTTATCCGAACAATCGGTTGTATGAGATATATACTATATATACCACCGATCTCAATGATTTTTTCAGACAACAATATATAATATACACGTAAGCTTTTGGTGAAATTTGAAGCTTCTAGCTGGTAAAATGGGGAAGAAATTGCGCAAAGTTTCTTATCTGAACAATCGGTTGTATGAGATTATATATACCACCAGGCCCTATGATTTTTTCAGACAACAATATATGCTATACACGTAAACATTTGGTGAAATTTGAACATATCTAAACGATTTTTAAGATAAATATAAAATAAAAAATAGGTAGGTACTTTGTGTGAGGATGCAAAGCTTCACGTTTTTTGTGGTCTGAATGTAAAAACTATAACTACGAATCACGTATTTCAAAAATATATGACCTAAACGTAACTATTTGATGAAATTTGATGAATTTTGAGGCTTCTATCCGTAAAAAAGGGGCAAAAATGACAGTTTATATGAAGTATATAATATATATACCACCGATCTCTATGATTTTTTCAGACAAAAATATATGCTATATACGTAAGCATTTGGTGAAATTTGAAGCTTCTTGCTGTTAAAATGGGACAGAAATCTGAACAATCGGTTGTATGAGATATGTACTATGTATACCACCGATCTCAATGATTTTTTCAGACAACAATATATACTATACTCGTAAGCATTTGGTGAAATTTGAAGCTTCTAGCTGTTAAAATGGGGAAGGAATTGCGCAAAGTTTCTTATCTGAACAATCGGTTGTATGAGATATATACTATATATACCACCGATCTCAATGATTTTTTCAGACATCAATATATGCTATACACGTAAGCATTTGGTGAAAATTGAAGCTTCTAGCTGTTAAAATGGGGCCGAAATCGCAAAAAAAAAAAATATATATATATACTATATATACCATCATATATACATATATTATATATATCACAAATCTCTATGATTTTTTGACACAACAATATATACTATATACGTAAGCAATCGGTGAAATTTGAAGCTCATTGCTGTTAAAATGGGGTAAAAATTGCGAAAAGTTTCTTATCTGAACAATCGGTTGTATGAGATATATACTATATATACAACCGATTTCTATGATTTTTTCAGACAACAATATAAGCCATATACTTAAGCATTCGGTGAAATTTGAAGCTTCTAGCTGTTAAAATGGGGCTAAAATTGAGAATATAAATATATATACTATATATATATATACTATATATACCACCATATATATACTACATATACCACCGATCTGTATGATTTTCTCAGACAACAATATATGCTATATACGTAAGCATTCGTTGAAATTTGAAGCCTCTAGCTCTTAAAATAGGGCAGCAATTACGAAAAGTTTCTTATCTGAACAATCGGTTGTGGGGGATATATACTACGTAAGCATACGTAAGCATTTGGTGAAATTTGAAGCTTCTAGCTGTTAAAATGGGACAGAAATTGCGCAAAGTTTCTTATCTGAACAATCGGTTGTTTGAGATATATTCTATATATATAACCGATCTCAATGATTTTTTCAGACAACAATATATACTATATACGTAAGCATTTGGTGAAATTTGAAGCTTCTAGCTATTAAAATGGGGAAGAAATTGCGCAAAGTTTCTTATCTGAACAATCGGTTGTATGAGATATATACTATGTATACCACCGATCTCAATGATTTTTTCAGAAATCAATATATGCTATACACGTAAGAATTTGGTGAAAATTGAAGCTTCTAGCTGTTAAAATAGGGACGAAATCGCAAAATAAAAATATCTATATACTATATATATATATACTATATATACCAACATATATATATTATATATATCACCGATCTCTATGATTTTTTGACACAACAATATATACAATATACGTAAGCAATCGGTGAAATTTGAAGCTTATAGCTGTTAAAATGGGGTAGAAATTGCGAAAAGTTTCTTATCTGAACAATCGGTTGTATGAGATATATACTATATATACAACCGATCTCTATGCTTTTTTCAGTCAACAATATATGCCATTTACGTAAGCATTCGGTGAAAGTTGAAGCTTCTAGCTGTTAAAATCGGGCTAAAATTGCGAATATATATATATATATACTATATATATATTGTAACGAATTTACTTGCAAATCCTCTTATTTGCAATCCTCTGCTAAGTTCGAATCACTAAACTGTTGAATAAATAACTCCACTATTGAATAATGGAAAAATGGCCTTTATTAAAGTACTTCACAATAACACTTATACTTTGCTACTCGCTGGCTTAATAACCAAACTGATTGATAACTCAAATTAAACTCTAATATTGGCCGCCAGATCGCGTGCTTAATCAATACTTGTTTGATTGCTCAACTCAAACTGAATTCCTTCTTACTCGCCTGCCCCGCTTTTATAGTTTACGCTGCATACTTCTAGGCTCTTCCATTTCCAGAACTTACCAACTATATTCGTGTGTGTATAGTTCTCATATAGTTCCTACTTGTTTACAATTGTCTATTTTTTAGCGCTTCTCAGATGTACATATGTGAGTTTGTAGTTTACAGTCTCCCGCACACATAAGCGTATAAGTAAATTCATCTGTGTGTGACATCTCATCTCTCGCTGCCTTGTATGTAAATGTAGCTCGTCGGAATGTGTACATATGTGTAGACGCAATTATTGATTCGTTTATGTAGATACATAATGATTGAATTATTGATGTAAATTCACGTCACTGCTTAGCATCGGCCTGGAGATGTCAGCACTCCTTAGTTTTGCTAATATTCGTAACACTGCCCTCCACCTAAGTCTGATCGTCCCGATCAGACAAATCTCCCAATCTAAACGCCGCTAGCATCTCCAAATGTACCACCCTTCTAATCCGTGGTTTCCCAGTGGTTTGTATGCGGTAGATGGTATCACTGATGTTCTTCACAACTTTGTACGGGCCTTCCCAACTGCACCGAAATTGGGGTGGAACACCTTTCCTCCGGTGAGGGTTGTTTAACAGTACCAAATCTCCATTCCGGAAACCTTCCGAATTATTTTCCCTGTCGTACCTGTGTTCCATCTTACTATTCATTATTCTGGATCGTTCTCTCGCACTCTGTTGCTTGGCCAATGAAGAACTACTTTGTAGAGCTTGTTCTTGACGGATTGGCTTCACATACTCAGTATCGTTCCGACGTTTCCCAACAAAAGTGGCTTCTGGCTTGAAACCATCCTTGCATCCTTTCTGAAAAATTCTTTCAGTCATTTTAGTGCGTCCATTAGGGTTTGTTGATGCCGGTCTTTTCCTCGCAGGTACTTTTAATTTCGCTTTATTTGGCACATTCGATCCATCAACCTTTGCTCGATCTACTTTCCTTGACTTTCGTGGTCTCTGTCGAATCTCCTCCACCAGCACTCGCTTACTGCTGAACCCTTTTTCCGAACTGAAGTTAAGTGGCACATCCTGGTTCTCATAATGCATCACCCTTCTCTGCATATCGATCTTGATGTCATGGTTAACCAAGAAATCCACTCCCAATATAACTTCATCAACGATCTCCGCCACAACGAATTTGTGTAGAACCATGACCTTCCCAATTAGGACTTCACATATTACTTCTCCCTGGATTTGGTTATATTCGCCTGTGACCGTACGCAACCTCGCTCCAGGTAATGACTTTACTCTCTTGTAGACCAAATCAGATCGAATCAAGGAATGAGATGCGCCCGTATCTACAGTCAGTACACGCTCCTTGCCATCCACATTCCCTCTGACGGTAAGACAGCTTGATTTCCTTCCAATTTGCGACACAGATATCACAGGACATTCAATAGCCGGGGCAAGTTTTCGTTCTTTATCTCTTACTCGCTCTTGCTCATCTCCTCCAGCTTTGCGTTTACGGCCACCCACATTGTTGGAACTATTAGGACCAAGATCGCAATGACGTGCAATGTGACCGGACTTCCCGCATTTGAAGCATTTGATAACTTTTTCACTCCGCTTTTGCGATCCTTTCAGCACCTCCAATATTGCGTCTACCCACTCTGGCCTTTCTACTTCCACACGGTGTGCTTTGAAAACTGGCTTACACAGAAGCGACGCTGTTTCCTGAGTCAATGCATGGGATACCGTTTCAGAAAATGTTTGCTTTGGGTTCGCGTATGTGGCTCGCTTCGTTTCGACATCTCGTATGCCATTTATGAAGCTCTGGATTTTTACCCTTTCAGTGTATTCCACGGGTGCGTCTGAATTTGCAAGATGAGCCAATCTTTCAATATCTGAAGCAAACTCCTGCAATGTCTCATTTGCTTTTTGGTAGCGGTTTTGCAACTCAATTTGGAATATCTGTTTCCTATACTCGCTTCCGTAACGTCTCTCTAAAGCGTTCATCAATGTTTCGTAGTGGTTCCGCTCGTACTCTGGGATGGTCTGTAAGATTTCCGCGGCAGGCCCTTTCAGTGCCACGAACAGAGCTGCAACTTTATCTTCAGCATTCCATTGGTTCACTGCTGCGGTCTTCTCAAACTGTAGCTTAAAGACCTGAAAAGGAACAGAACCGTCAAAGGATGGTGTTTTTACCTTTGGATTACTCGCTGAAACAGCTGGGCGGTTTAGTTGTAACTGCTCCATACGACCTTTTAACGCTCCTATTTCGGCATCAATTTTGTCCTCGAGTTGTAAAATTTTTGCATCCTGCTCTTCCAGTTTCACAAAGAGCTGCGATGATACCTGTTCCGAAATTTGTGCCGACATTTCAGATATACGTGCCTCTTGCGCTTCCAGTTGAGATGCCAAATGTGTCTTCTGTTCTTCCAATTGTGATGTTATACGGGTTTCCTGCGATTCCAGTTGGGATACCATATACGTTTTCTGTTCTTCAAGTTGTGAAGAAATTTGTATTTCCTGTGCTTCAATCTTCGATGTTATTCGTGTCTCTTGGGATTCCATCTGTGATGACATATACGTTTTCTGTTCTTCTAGTTGAGATGACATATACTTTTTCTGTTCTTCTAGTTGAGATGCCAGTTGCGACGACATTGATGCTACTGTCGATGTTTGTGCAGATATTGCAGCCAATATCATGTTCAAGTCTGTGCTCGTAACTGTCTGCGATGTTTCGTTTTTCTCTTCAATTTTTGTTGTTGTTTCGTCCCTATCAGGATAAAAGACAAACTCGTCCACATCAATTCCTTGCGACTCCATTACCTCTCGTAGCCGTGCTTGAAGTTCGATCTTATTGCCGGTTGTATTTAATCCACGGTTCTCCAACTCCTTTTTCAGTTGCTGGATCTTCAATTCACTGAACTTTGCCATGTCCAAGTTGTATTCCCAATCTTCGGAATTTATTCAACAATTCCTCTTCTGACACCAATTGTAACGAATTTACTTGCAAATCCTCTTATTTGCAATCCTCTGCTAAGTTCGAATCACTAAACTGTTGAATAAATAACTCCACTATTGAATAATGGAAAAATGGCCTTTATTAAAGTACTTCACAATAACACTTATACTTTGCTACTCGCTGGCTTAATAACCAAACTGATTGATAACTCAAATTAAACTCTAATATTGGCCGCCAGATCGCGTGCTTAATCAATAACTGTTTGATTGCTCAACTCAAACTGAATTCCTTCTTACTCGCCTGCCCCGCTTTTATAGTTTACGCTGCATACTTCTAGGCTCTTCCATTTCCAGAACTTACCAACTATATTCGTGTGTGTATAGTTCTCATATAGTTCCTACTTGTTTACAATTGTCTATTTTTTAGCACTTCTCAGATGTACATATGTGAGTTTGTAGTTTACAGTCTCCCGCACACATAAGCGTATAAGTAAATTCATCTGTGTGTGACATCTCATCTCTCGCTGCCTTGTATGTAAATGTAGCTCGTCGGAATGTGTACATATGTGTAGACGCAATTATTGATTCGTTTATGTAGATACATAATGATTGAATTATTGATGTAAATTCACGTCACTGCTTAGCATCGGCCTGGAGATGGCAGCACTCCTTAGTTTTGCTAATATTCGTAACAATATATTATATATACCACCGCTCTGTATGATTTTTTCAGAAAACAATATATGCTATATACGTAAGCATTCGTTCAAATTTGAAGCCTCTATCTCTTAAAATAGGGCAGCAATTACGAAAAGATTCTTATCTGAACAACCGGTTGTGGGGGATATATACTATATATACGACCGATCTCATCAATTTTTTTCAGGCAACAATATGTGCAATATTCGAAATTATATGGTGAAGTTTGAAGCTTCAGTCTGTTAAATTGAGTAAGATATTACAAAAATCCTCTTTTTCTGAAAAATCGGTTGTATGGAGGATATATGCTATAGTGGTCCGATCCGGCCGGTTCCGACAAATGTCTAATCGGACACCCAAATACACCCGCTCGCCAAATTTTATCAAGATATCTCAATTGAGGGACTAGTTTGCATACAAACAGACAGACGGACATAGCTAAATCAACTCAGCTCTTCAACCTGATTATTTCGGTATACTTAATGGTAGGTCTATCTATTTTCCTTTAAGGACTTACAATTTTCGGTTTCGTGACGAAATTAATATACCATTTCATTTTCATGAAAGGTATAAAAAGTTAATGGAAAAAGTATTAATTGACAAGGGTCGCCCCTCGGCAGTGTTTGGCAAGCACTCCGGGTGTATTTCTGCCATGAAAAGCTCTCAGTGAAAACTCATCTGCCTTGCAGATGCCGTTCGGAGTCGGCATAAAACATGTAGGTCCCGTCCGGCCAATTTGTAGGGAAAATCAAGAGGAGCACGATGGAAATTGGAAGAGAGCTCGGCCTTAGATCTCTTCGGAGGTTATCGCGCCTTACATTTATTTTTATACCTTTCATGAAAATGAAGTGGTATATTAATTTCGTCACGAAACCGAAAATTGTAAGTTCTTAAAGGAAAATAGATAGACCCACCATTAAGTATACCGAAATAATCAGGTTGAAGAGCTGAGTTGATTTAGCCATGTCCGTCTGTCCGTCTGTCTGTTTGTATGCAAACTAGTCCCTCAATTTTTGAGATATCTTGATAAAATTTGGTGAGCGGGTGTATTTGGGTGTCCGATTAGACATTTGTCGGAACCGACCGGATCGGACCACTATAGCATATATCCTCCATACAACCGATTTTTCAGAAAAAGAGGATTTTTGTAATATCTTACCCAATTTAACAGATTGAAGCTTCAAACTTCACCATATACTTTCGTATATTGCACATATTGTTGCCTGAAAAAATTGATGAGATCGGTCGTATATATAGTATATATCCCCCACAACCGATTGTTCAGATAAGGAACTTTTCGTAATTACTGCCCCATTTTAAGAGCTAGAGGCTTCAAATTTCAAAGAATGCTTAGGTATATAGCATATATTGTTGTCTGAAAAAATCATAAAGATCGGTGGTATATATAGTATATATATGGTGGTATATATAGTATATATATATAGTATATATATATATATATTTTCGCAAATTTTAGCCCCATTTTAACAGCTAGAAGTTTCAAATTTCACCGAATACTTACGTATATAGCATATACTGTTGTCTGAAAAAATCATAGAGATCGGTTGTATACATATATAGTATATATCTCATACAACCGATTGTTCAGATAAGAAACATTTCGCAATTTCTACCCCATTTTAACAGCTATAAACTTCAAATTTCACCGATTGCTTACGTATATAGCATATATTGTTGTCTGAAAAAATCATAGAGATCGGTTGTATAATAATATATATCTCATACAACCGATTGTTCAGATAAGAAACTTTTCGCAATTTCTACCCCATTTTAACAGCTATAAACTTCAAATTTCACCGATTGCTTACGTATATAGCATATATTGTTGTCTGAAAAAATCATAGAGATCGGTTGTATATATAGTATATATCTCATACAACCGATTGTTCAGATAAGAAACTTTTCGCAATTTCTACCCCATTTTAACAGCTAGAAGCTTCACATTTCACCAAATGCTTAAGTATATAGCATATATTGTTGTCTGAAAAAATCATAGAGATCGGTTGTATATATAGTATATATCTCATACAACCGATTGTTCAGATAAGAAACTTTGCGCAATTTCTGCCCCGTTTTAACAGCTAGAAGCTTCAAATTTCACAAAATGCTTACGTATATAGCATATATTGTTGTCTGAAAAAATCATAGAGATCGGTGGTATATATATTATATACTTCATATAAACTCTCATTTTTGCCCCTTTTTTACGGCTAGAAGCTTCAAAATTCATCAAATTTCATCAAATAGTTACGTTTACGTCATATATTTTTGAAATATGTGATTCGTAGTCACAGTTTTTACATGCAGACCACAAAAAACGTGAAGCTTTGCATCCTCATACAGATTACCTACCTATTTTTATACCTTTCATGAAAATGAAATGGTATATTAATTTCGTCACGAAACCGAAAATTGTAAGTCCTTAAAGGAAAATAGATAGACCCACCATTAAGTATACCGAAATAATCAGGTTGAAGAGCTGAGTTGATTTAGCCATGTCCGTCTGTCCGTCTGTCTGTTTGTATGCAAATTAGTCCCTCAATTTTGAGATATCTTGATAAAATTTGGTGAGCGGGTATATTTGGGTGTCCGATTAGACATTTGTCGGAACCGACCGGATCGAACCACTATAGCATATATCCTCCATACAACCGATTTTTCAGAAAAAGAGGATTTTTGTAATATCTTACCCAATTTAACAGATTGAAGCTTCAAACTTCACCATATACTTTCGTATATTGCACATATTGTTGCCTGAAAAAATTGATGAGATCGGTCGTATATATAGTATATATCCCCCACAACCGATTGTTCAGATAAGGAACTTTTCGTAATTACTGCCCCATTTTAAGAGCTAGATGCTTCAAATTTCAACGAATGCTTAGGTATATAGCATATATTGTTGTCTGAAAAAATCATAGAGATCGGTGGTATATATATTATATACTTCATATAAACTCTCATTTTTGCCCCTTTTTTACGGCTAGAAGCTTCAAAATTCATCAAATTTCATCAAATAGTTACGTTTACGTCATATATTTTTGAAATATGTGATTCGTAGTCACAGTTTTTACATGCAGACCACAAAAAACGTGAAGCTTTGCATCCTCATACAGATTACCTACCTATTTTTATACCTTTCATGAAAATGAAATGGTATATTAATTTCGTCACGAAACCGAAAATTGTAAGTCCTTAAAGGAAAATAGATAGACCCACCATTAAGTATACCGAAATAATCAGGTTGAAGAGCTGAGTTGATTTAGCCATGTCCGTCTGTCCGTCTGTCTGTTTGTATGCAAATTAGTCCCTCAATTTTTGAGATATCTTGATAAAATTTGGTGAGCGGGTATATTTCGGTGTCCGATTAGACATTTGTCGGAACCGACCGGATCGAACCACTATAGCATATATCCTCCATACAACCGATTTTTCAGAAAAAGAGGATTTTTGTAATATCTTACCCAATTTAACAGATTGAAGCTTCAAACTTCACCATATACTTTCGTATATTGCACATATTGTTGCCTGAAAAAATTGATGAGATCGGTCGTATATATAGTATATATCCCCCACAACCGATTGTTCAGATAAGGAACTTTTCGTAATTACTGCCCCATTTTAAGAGCTAGATGCTTCAAATTTCAACGAATGCTTAGGTATATAGCATATATTGTTGTCTGAAAAAATCATAAAGATCGGTGGTATTTATAGTATATATATGGTGGTATATATAGTATATATATATAGTATATATATATATATATATATTTTCGCAAATTTTAGCCCCATTTTAACAGCTAGAAGCTTCAAATTTCACCGAATACTTACGTATATAGCATATATTGTTGTCTGAAAAAATCATAGAGATCGGTTGTATATATAGTATATATCTCATACAACCGATTGTTCAGATAAGAAACTTTTCGCAATTTCTACCCCATTTTAACAGCTATAAGCTTCAAATTTCACCGATTGCTTGCGTATATAGCATATATTGTTGTCTGAAAAAAATCATAGAGATCGGTTGTATATATAGTATATATCTCATACAACCGATTGTTCAGATAAGAAACTTTTCGCAATTTCTACCCCATTTTAACAGCTATAAGCTTCAAATTTCACCGATTGCTTACGTATATAGCATATATTGTTGTCTGAAAAAATCATAGAGATCGGTTGTATATATAGTATATATCTCATACAACCGATTGTTCAGATAAGAAACTTTTCGCAATTTCTACCCCATTTTAACAGCTAGAAGCTTCAAATTTCACCAAATGCTTAAGTATATAGCATATATTGTTGTCTGAAAAAATCATAGAGATCGGTTGTATATATAGTATATATCTCATACAACCGATTGTTCAGATAAGAAACTTTGCGCAATTTCTGCCCCGTTTTAACAGCTAGAAGCTTCAAATTTCACAAAATGCTTACGTATATAGCATATATTGTTGTCTGAAAAAATCATAGAGATCGGTGGTATATATATTATATACTTCATATAAACTCTCATTTTTGCCCCTTTTTTACGGCTAGAAGCTTCAAAATTCATCAAATTTCATCAAATAGTTACGTTTACGTCATATATTTTTGAAATACGTGATTCGTAGTCATAATTTTTACATGCAGACCACAAAAAACGTGAAGCTTTGCATCCTCACACAGATTACCTACCTATTTTTATACCTTTCATGAAAATGAAATGGTATATTAATTTCGTCACGAAACCGAAAATTGTAAGTCCTTAAAGGAAAATAGATAGGCCCACCATTAAGCATACCGAAATAATCAGGTTGAAGAGCTGAGTTGATTTAGCCATGTCCGTCTGTCCGTCTGTCCGTCTGTCTGTTTGTATGCAAACTAGTCCCTCAATTTTTGAGATATCTTGATAAAATTTGGTGAGCGGGTGTATTTGGGTGTCCGATTAGACATTTGTCGGAACCGACCGGATCGGACCACTATAGCATATATCCTCCATACAACCGATTTTTCAGAAAAAGAGGATTTTTGTAATATCTTACCCAATTTAACAGATTGAAGCTTCAAACTTCACCATATACTTTCGTATATTGCACATATTGTTGCCTGAAAAAATTGATGAGATCGGTCGTATATATAGTATATATCCCCCACAACCGATTGTTCAGATAAGGAACTTTTCGTAATTACTGCCCCATTTTAAGAGCTAGAGGCTTCAAATTTCAACGAATGCTTAGGTATAAAGCATATATTGTTGTCTGAAAAAATCATAAAGATCGGTAGTATTTATAGTATATATATGGTGGTATATATAGTATATATATATAGTATATATATATATTTTCGCAAATTTTAGCCCCATTTTAACAGCTAGAAGCTTCAAATTCCACCAAATACTTACGTATATAGCATATATTGTTGTCTGAAAAAATCATAGAGATCGGTTGTATATATAGTATATATCTCATACAACCGATTGTTCAGATAAGAAACTTTTCGCAATTTCTACCCCATTTTAACAGCTATAATCTTGAAATTTCACCGATTGCTTACGTATATAGCATATATTGTTGTCTGAAAAAATCATAGAGATCGGTTGTATATATAGTATATATCTCATACAACCGATTGTTCAGATAAGAAACTTTTCGCAATTTCTACCCCATTTTAACAGCTATAAGCTTCAAATTTCACCGATTGCTTACGTATATAGCATATATATTGTTGTCTGAAAAAATCATAGAGATCGGTTGTATATATAGTATATATCTCATACAACCGATTGTTCAGATAAGAAACTTTTCGCAATTTCTACCCCATTTTAACAGCTAGAAGCTTCAAATTTCACCAAATGCTTAAGTATATAGCATATATTGTTGTCTGAAAAAATCATAGAGATCGGTTGTATATATAGTATATACTCATACAACCGATTGTTCAGATAAGAAACTTTGCGCAATTTCTGCCCCGTTTTAACAGCTAGAAGCTTCAAATTTCACAAAATGCTTACGTATATAGCATATATTGTTGTCTGAAAAAATCATAGAGATCGGTGGTATATATATTATATACTTCATATAAACTCTCATTTTTGCCCCTTTTTTACGGCTAGAAGCTTCAAATTTCATCAAATTTCATCAAGTTTCATCAAATAGTTACGTTTACGTCATATATTTTTGAAATACGTGATTCGTAGTCATAGTTTTTACATGCAGACCACAAAAAACGTGAAGCTTTGCATCCTCACACAGATTACTTGCCTATTTTTATACCTTTCATGAAAATGAAATGATATATTAATTTCGTCACGAAACCGAAAATTGTAAGTCCTTAAAGGAAAATAGATAGACCCACCATTAAGTATACCGAAATAATCAGGTTGAAGAGCCGAGTTGATTTAGCCATGTCCGTCTGTCCGTCTGTCTGTTTGTATGCAAACTAGTCCCTCAATTTTTGAGATATCTTGATAAAATTTGGTGAGCGGATGTATTTGGGTGTCCGATTAGACATTTGTCGGAACCGACCGGATCGGACCACTATAGCATATATCCTCCATACAACCGATTTTTCAGAAAAAGAGGATTTTTGTAATATCTTACCCAATTTAACAGATTGAAACTTCAAACTTCACCATATACTTTCGTATATCGCACATATTGTTGCCTGAAAAAATTGATGAGATAGGTCGTATATATAGTATATATCCCCCACAACCGATTGTTCAGATAAGAAACTTTTCGTAATTACTGCCCCATTTTCAGAGTTAGAGGATTCAAATTTTAACGAATGCTTAGGTATATAGCATATATTGTTGTCTGAAAAAATCATAAAGATCGGTGGTATATTTAGTATATATATGGTGGTATATATAGTATATATATATAGTATATATATATATATATTTTCGCAAATTTTAGCCCCATTTTAACAGCTAGAAGCTTCAAATTTCACCGAATACTTACGTATATAGCATATATTGTTGTCTGAAAAATCATAGAGATCGGTTGTATATATAGTATATATCTCATACAACCGATTGTTCAGATAAGAAACTTTTCGCAATTTCTACCCCATTTTAACAGCTATAAGCTTCAAATTTCACCAATTGCTTACGTATATAGCATATATTGTTGTCTGAAAAAATCATAGAGATCGGTTGTATATATAGTATATATCTCATACAACCGATTGTTCAGATAAGAAACTTTTCGCAATTTCTACCCCATTTTAACAGCTATAAGCTTCAAATTTCACCGATTGCTTACGTATATAGCATATATTGTTGTCTGAAAAAATCATAGAGATCGGTTGTATCTATAGTATATATCTCATACAACCGATTGTTCAGATAAGAAACTTTTCGCAATTTCTACCCCATTTTAACAGCTAGAAGCTTCAAATTTCACCAAATGCTTAAGTATATAGCATATATTGTTGTCTGAAAAAATCATAGAGATCGGTTGTATATATAGTATATATCTCATACAACCGACTGTTCAGATAAGAAACTTTGCGCAATTTCTGCCCCGTTTTAACAGCTAGAAGCTTCAAATTTCACAAAATGCTTACGTATATAGCATATATTGTTGTCTGAAAAAATCATAGAGATCGGTGGTATATATATTATATACTTCATATAAACTCTCATTTTTGCCCTTTTTTTACGGCTAGAAGCTTCAAAATTCATCAAATTTCATCAAATAGTTACGTTTACGTCATATATTTTTGAAATACGTGATTCGTAGTCATAGTTTTTACATGCAGACCACAAAAAACGTGAAGCTTTGCATCCTCACACAGATTACCTACCTATTTTTATACCTTTCATGAAAATGAAATGGTATATTAATTTCGTCACGAAACCGAAAATTGTAAGTCCTTCAAGGAAAATAGATAGACCCACCATTAAGTATACCGAAATAATCAGGTTGAAGAGCTGAGTTGATTTAGCCATGTCCGTCTGTCCGTCTGTCTGTTTGTATGCAAACTAGTCCCTCAATTTTTGAGATATCTTGATAAAATTTGGTGAGCGGGTGTATTTGGGTGTCCGATTAGGCATTTGTCGGAACCGACCGGATCGGACCACTATAGCATATATCCTCCATACAACCGATTTTTCAGAAAAAGAGGATTTTTGTAATATCTTACCCAATTTAACAGATTGAAACTTCAAACTTCACCATATACTTTCGTATATCGCACATATTGTTGCCTGAAAAAATTGATGAGATAGGTCGTATATATAGTATATATCCCCCACAACCGATTGTTCAGATAAGAAACTTTTCGTAATTACTGCCCCATTTTCAGAGTTAGAGGATTCAAATTTTAACGAATGCTTAGGTATATAGCATATATTGTTGTCTGAAAAAATCATAAAGATCGGTGGTATATTTAGTATATATATGGTGGTATATATAGTATATATATATAGTATATATATATATATATTTTCGCAAATTTTAGCCCCATTTTAACAGCTAGAAGCTTCAAATTTCACCGAATACTTACGTATATAGCATATATTGTTGTCTGAAAAATCATAGAGATCGGTTGTATATATAGTATATATCTCATACAACCGATTGTTCAGATAAGAAACTTTTCGCAATTTCTACCCCATTTTAACAGCTATAAGCTTCAAATTTCACCAATTGCTTACGTATATAGCATATATTGTTGTCTGAAAAAATCATAGAGATCGGTTGTATATATAGTATATATCTCATACAACCGATTGTTCAGATAAGAAACTTTTCGCAATTTCTACCCCATTGTAACAGCTATAAGCTTCAAATTTCACCGATTGCTTACGTATATAGCATATATTGTTGTCTGAAAAAATCATAGAGATCGGTGGTATATATATTATATACTTCATATAAACTCTCATTTTTGCCCTTTTTTACGGCTAGAAGCTTCAAATTTCATCAAATTTCATCAAGTTTCATCAAATAGTTACGTTTACGTCATATATTTTTGAAATACGTGATTCGTAGTCATAGTTTTTACATGCAGACCACAAAAAACGTGAAGCTTTGCATCCTCACACAGATTACTTGCCTATTTTTATACCTTTCATGAAAATGAAATGATATATTAATTTCGTCACGAAACCGAAAATTGTAAGTCCTTAAAGGAAAATAGATAGACCCACCATTAAGTATACCGAAATAATCAGGTTGAAGAGCCGAGTTGATTTAGCCATGTCCGTCTGTCCGTCTGTCTGTTTGTATGCAAACTAGTCCCTCAATTTTTGAGATATCTTGATAAAATTTGGTGAGCGGGTGTATTTGGGTGTCCGATTAGACATTTGTCGGAACCGACCGGATCGGACCACTATAGCATATATCCTCCATACAACCGATTTTTCAGAAAAAGAGGATTTTTGTAATATCTTACCCAATTTAACAGATTGAAGCTTCAAACTTCACCATATACTTTCGTATATTGCACATATTGTTGCTTGAAAAAATTTATGAGATCGGTCGTATATATAGTATATATCCCCCACAACCGATTGTTCAGATAAGGAATTTTTCGTAATTACTGCCCCATTTTAAGAGCTAGAGGCTTCAAATTTCAACGAATGCTTAGGTATATAGCATATATTGTTGTCTGAAAAAATCATAAAGATCGGTGGTATATATAATATATATATGGTGGTATATATAGTATATATATATAGTATATATATATATATATTTTCGCAAATTTTAGCCCCATTTTAACAGCTAGAAGCTTCAAATTTCACCGAATACTTACGTATATAGCATATATTGTTGTCTGAAAAAATCATAGAGATCGGTTGTATATATAGTATATATCTCATACAACCGATTGTTCAGATAAGAAACTTTTCGCAATTTCTACCCCATTTTAACAGCTATAAGCTTCAAATTTCACCAATTGCTTACGTATATAGCATATATTGTTGTCTGAAAAAATCATAGAGATCGGTTGTATATATAGTATATATCTCATACAACCGATTGTTCAGATAAGAAACTTTTCGCAATTTCTACCCCATTTTAACAGCTATAAGCTTCAAATTTCACCGATTGCTTACGTATATAGCATATATTGTTGTCTGAAAAAATCATAGAGATCGGTTGTATATATAGTATATATCTCATACAACCGATTGTTCAGATAAGAAACTTTTCGCAATTTCTACCCCATTTTAACAGCTATAAGCTTCAAATTTCACCGATTGCTTACGTATATAGCATATATTGTTGTCTGAAAAAATCATAGAGATCGGTTGTATCTATAGTATATATCTCATACAACCGATTGTTCAGATAAGAAACTTTTCGCAATTTCTACCCCATTTTAACAGCTAGAAGCTTCAAATTTCACCAAATGCTTAAGTATATAGCATATATTGTTGTCTGAAAAAATCATAGAGATCGGTTGTATATATAGTATATATCTCATACAACCGACTGTTCAGATAAGAAACTTTGCGCAATTTCTGCCCCGTTTTAACAGCTAGAAGCTTCAAATTTCACAAAATGCTTACGTATATAGCATATATTGTTGTCTGAAAAAATCATAGAGATCGGTGGTATATATATTATATACTTCATATAAACTCTCATTTTTGCCCTTTTTTTACGGCTAGAAGCTTCAAAATTCATCAAATTTCATCAAATAGTTACGTTTACGTCATATATTTTTGAAATACGTGATTCGTAGTCATAGTTTTTACATGCAGACCACAAAAAACGTGAAGCTTTGCATCCTCACACAGATTACATACCTATTTTTATACCTTTCATGAAAATGAAATGGTATATTAATTTCGTCACGAAACCGAAAATTGTAAGTCCTTCAAGGAAAATAGATAGACCCACCATTAAGTATACCGAAATAATCAGGTTGAAGAGCTGAGTTGATTTAGCCATGTCCGTCTGTCCGTCTGTCTGTTTGTATGCAAACTAGTCCCTCAATTTTTGAGATATCTTGATAAAATTTGGTGAGCGGGTGTATTTGGGTGTCCGATTAGGCATTTGTCGGAACCGACCGGATCGGACCACTATAGCATATATCCTCCATACAACCGATTTTTCAGAAAAAGAGGATTTTTGTAATATCTTACCCAATTTAACAGATTGAAACTTCAAACTTCACCATATACTTTCGTATATCGCACATATTGTTGCCTGAAAAAATTGATGAGATAGGTCGTATATATAGTATATATCCCCCACAACCGATTGTTCAGATAAGAAACTTTTCGTAATTACTGCCCCATTTTCAGAGTTAGAGGATTCAAATTTTAACGAATGCTTAGGTATATAGCATATATTGTTGTCTGAAAAAATCATAAAGATCGGTGGTATATTTAGTATATATATGGTGGTATATATAGTATATATATATAGTATATATATATATATATTTTCGCAAATTTTAGCCCCATTTTAACAGCTAGAAGCTTCAAATTTCACCGAATACTTACGTATATAGCATATATTGTTGTCTGAAAAATCATAGAGATCGGTTGTATATATAGTATATATCTCATACAACCGATTGTTCAGATAAGAAACTTTTCGCAATTTCTACCCCATTTTAACAGCTATAAGCTTCAAATTTCACCAATTGCTTACGTATATAGCATATATTGTTGTCTGAAAAAATCATAGAGATCGGTTGTATATATAGTATATATCTCATACAACCGATTGTTCAGATAAGAAACTTTTCGCAATTTCTACCCCATTGTAACAGCTATAAGCTTCAAATTTCACCGATTGCTTACGTATATAGCATATATTGTTGTCTGAAAAAATCATAGAGATCGGTTGTATATATAGTATATATCTCATACAACCGATTGTTCAGATAAGAAACTTTTCGCAATTTCTACCCCATTTTAACATCTAGAAGCTTCAAATTTCACCAAATGCTTCAGTATATAGCATATATTGTTGTCTGAAAAAATCATAGAGATCGGTTGTATATATAGTATATATCTCATACAACCGATTGTTCAGATAAGAAACTTTGTGCAATTTCTGCCCCGTTTTAACAGCTAGAAGCTTCAAATTTCACAAAATGCTTACGTATATAGCATATATTGTTGTCTGAAAAAATCATAGAGATCGGTGGTATATATATTATATACTTCATATAAACTCTCATTTTTGCCCTTTTTTACGGCTAGAAGCTTCAAAATTCATCAAATTTCATCAAATAGTTACGTTTACGTCATATATTTTTGAAATACGTGATTCGTAGTCATAGTTTTTACATGCAGACCACAAAAAACGTGAAGCTTTGCATCCTCACACAGATTACCTACCTATTTTTTATTTTAAATTTATCTTAAAAATCGTTTAGATATGTTCAAATTTCACTAAATGCTTACGTGTATAGCATATATTGTTGTCTGAGAAAATCATAGATACCGGTGGTATATATAGTATATATCCCATACAACCGATTGTTCAAATAAGAAACTTTGCGCAATTTCTTCCCCATTTTAACAGCTAGAAGGTTCAAATTTCACCAAATGCTTACGTGTATAGCATATATTGTTGTCTGAAAAAATCATAGAGATCGGTGGTATATATATTATATACCCCATATAAACTCAATTTTTGCCCCCTTTTTACGGCTAGAAGCTTCAAAATTCATCAAATTTCATCAAATAGTTACGTTTACGTCATATATTGTTGAAATACGTGATTCGCAGTCATAGTTTTTACACGCAGACCACAAAAAACCAGAAACTTTGCATCCTCACACAAAGTACCTACCTGTTTTTTATTTTATATTTATCTTAAAAATCGTTAAGGTATGCAGATCTGTTCACTATATATTTCTTATCTTATACATCCGATTATTCGGAGATTACGAACGGGATAAGATTATTGTTCAGCCCCATTCATGAAAGGTATGAAGTCTTCGCCACAGCCGAAGACAGTCCCGTTCTTACTTGTTTATTTTATATTTATCTTAAAAATTGTTTAGATATGTTCAAATTTCACTAAATGCTTACGTGTATAGCATATATTGTTGTCTGAGAAAATCATAGATACCGGTGGTATATATAGTATATATCCCATACAACCGATTGTTCAGATAAGAAACTTTGCGCAATTTCTTCCCCATTTTAACAGCTAGAAGCTTCAAATTTCACCAAATGCTTACTTGTATAGCATAAATTGTTGTCTGAAAAAATCATAGAGATCGGTGGTATATATATTATATACCCCATATAAACTCAATTTTTGCCCCCTTTTTACGGCTAGAAGCTTCAAAATTCATCAAATTTCATCAAATAGTTACGTTTACGTCATATATTGTTGAAATACGTGATTCGCAGTCATAGTTTTTACACGCAGACCACAAAAAACCAGAAACTTTGCATCCTCACACAAAGTACCTACCTGTTTTTTATTTTATATTTGTCTTAAAAATCGTCAAGGTATGCAGATCTGTTCACTATATATTTCTTATCTTATACATCCGATTATTCGGAGATTACGAACGGGATAAGATTATTGTTCAGCCCCATTCATGAAAGGTATGAAGTCTTCGGCACAGCCGAAGACAGTTCCGTTCTTACTTGTTTTATTTTGTTTTTATTTTAACAAGTAAAGTTGTCTAAGTTCGGGTGTAACCGAACATTATATACTCAACGTGGGCTTCATTTGCACATCTAATTTCAGATAGATTACTTTTCTACATAACACGTGGCACCGCCCGCTTAAAAAAAATGTCTCCCCATTTCCTCCTACAATAAAACTTGATATGTGAAATATCATTCAAAACTATTTTTTGCTAAGTTAGTAAGTGTCCCTAATTTCGTGGTAGTACGTTATTTCGTGGCATTTCGATTTTTTCTTCCAAACAAGGAATTGGGGGAGTGTTTCCTTAAACTGAAAATTTTATAATAGAGATTGGTTTTCACGGTATAATAATTGATATTTTACTAATTTTTAATATTAAACCTAATATTAAATAGCAATATAGAATTGGAAGCTCGGAAAATGAGCCTGTTGTAAGGAGGCCTCTTAAGAAAAGTGTTAAGGAGTCCAGTGTATTTTGTTAAACCTGTAAAAATTGTATCGGTACATTTTTTTTATGATGATCATTTTTTGATATTAGTGAACATTTCTTAAACGTTTATATTACTGCAAAACTTATTCCAATAGTTTTTTTTAACTTTTTTTTAATATTTCTAACCCACGAAATTAGGGACACACTTTTTTTGTGATGTATCTATTGGAAATTTTGTTTATTCAATAATTTTTCATTTAATTTAAAAAAATGTATCAAAATTTCAACTTCTTTACTCTTGTTTTGAATGAGTATTGATAATAGAAAAAAAATTGAATATAAACCTCAAATTACCGCTTAAAGCGATACCACGAATTTACGTACACCAAATTTTGTGCATGCCCCTAATTTCGTGGTATACTGCGCATTTACATTTCAGCAGGAAAGCACACATTTTTGGAGTGGAGTTATTTATGCGCATATTTTTTCAAATAAATTTAAGAAAACTGCCTCAAACTTAATTCGATCTCTATTCGCTGATTATTGGGTTAATAAATTAATTTTATAGAAAAAATTACAAAAGCTCGTTACACAAAAGAAGATTTGACAGAAGCGCTAATGAAAAAAAAAAACCATTTTTAGTAATAATAAATAAAAGTAATTTTTAGAAAAGTAACAAGTTACATATTGAATAAAATTTTTTTTATTGTTTATTTTTGTTTTAAACCTTTTTCATTTAATGTTACTTATTTCATATCAATAATGTATAAAGTTCTAAGAAATCTTAGATTTAATGAAAAAATACAAAAAACAAAAAAATAAATGCAAACAAAAAATCAAAAAGAAGACAACAACAAAAGAATAAAAATAAAAAGTTTTTGAAAAGTACGTACATTAAACAAATTTTTTTTACTTATTTATTTTGGTCTTGAAACTCTTTCTTTTCATAAATAAAATAACAATAAGAAAAATAGTTTTAAATTTTAAATTTCTGAATATGAATTTCAGTAAATCAATTTGTGTATCTTTAGGAATTTGCATTTGAAATCAATTATAACTACTTTTTTCCATAAAATTAGAGTTTAACTAAATACCACGAAATAAGAGACGCTTTACCACGGAATTAGGTACATCAGAAATTTTTTGCCACGAAATTAGGTACATTTGAGGTACTCACACATTTTGATTTATATAAATTAAAATATTTGTTAGTTTTGTTTGAAGGTAGGTGGAAACTTATCTTAATTGATCAACTAAATGGGAAAAATTTACTTTTTTAGTTTTCCTTCATTTGTTTTAACGCAAGAGAGGTAGAAAATCAGGAAAATCCTTAGTACCACGAAATTATGGACATTTACCTTAGCTTAGTATTCTAGTCTACGACCCTTTTAAACCTTTTAAACTTGTTTTATATCTAAGTTGCCGTGGTCTTTAACTGATCCCGTCCATTTATACTAGAAAGATTTTCTGCTATAAGGAAAATATATGTACCCAATTTTGTTACGATATGTTAATTTTTCTTCGAGTTATGGCTCTCCAAACATTGAAAATTACTTAGACAAAAAAGGGGCGGTGCCACACCCATATTTTCGAATTTAAGTGTTTTCCAATTTAATGTTATAATTCAATTTAGAAAGTAAAATTCTATTGATACAAAGCTCTTTTTCGCTAAGATATAGCTTATTATTTTCGCCTGCGACCCTTTTAAAAATAATTTTATTTAAAAGTATGTGGGGTCTTTAACCGATCTCGTCCATTTTTTTTAAGAAATATTTCTTGCTATAGGGAAAATTTGTGTACCCAATTTTATTAAGATCCGTTATTTTTTCTTCGAGTTATGGCTCCAGAAACATAGAAAATTTTAGTGTTAAAATGGGCGGTTCCACGCCCAGTTTTTAAAATTTGAAGTTTTTCCTATTTATTGTTATACATCCCCTTGGGAAATGAAAAACCATTGTTATAAAGCTTCTTTTAATGATTCTTCGTTTTTCTTTTTATTATTAAGATACCGTCTCGTTAGTCAACAAAAAAATTATCTCATTGCTTAAGCTGTATTGTAAAACTAAACAATTTTTGCAAAGATATAGCTTATTTTGTTCGTCCACGACCCTTTTAAAAATCTTTTATATAAAAGTGGGCGTGGTCCTTAACTGATTTCGTTAATTTTTCTTCAAAGCATTCCTTATAGTGAAGGCAACCTCCCTGCCGAATTTTGTTACGATAGGTTTAACGATTTTTGATTTATTATTAATAATATTTGTAAAATTGAGTTTATAACAATGGGCGGTGCTACGCCCATTTTAAAAATTGTTTTCAAATTTTTATCAAGAGTCTCAATATCAGTCCACATATCAAATTTCAGCATTCTAGGTGTATTATTTACTAAATAATCAGGTTTTTTGTGTTTTCCAAAATGTTATATATAAAAAATGTGCGTGGTTATCATCCGATTTCGCTCATTTTCAATACCAATCTATTCTGGGTCCAGATAATCTTGTGTACCAAATTTGGTGAAGATATCTCCATATTTACTCAAGTTATCGTGTGAACTGACAGACGGACGAACGGACGGACATGGCTCAATCAAATTTTTTTTTTCGATACTGATGATTTTGATGTATGGAAGTCTATATCTATCTCGATGCGTTTATACCTGTACAGCCAACCGTTATACAACCAAAGCTAATATACTCTGTGTGCAAAGCACGCTGAGTATAAAAATAAAATTTTGCTCTTAATATCAGAACTTACATATTACAAATAGGACAATTACGCACAACTACAAAAAAACATTAATCACAAACCTTAATGAACAATACAGCCAAATAACCCCTAGAGTGGCTGAAATTATCAACCCAGCAGACATTATTTGCTGCAATTCCCAAACCTTTAGACACCGCTGTTCAACTAGCTCTACACCTTTTTAAGTTTATAATTAGAAAATATAAATTTGTATTGAGAAATATAACTTGATATTGAGACAACTCAAATTGGGGGTAGGTGGAACTTCACAGAAAAAATTCGATTTTTTCGGTAGCCACTATCGACTTGATTAGCCATTTCTTTTGATATCCTACTTAAGTCAACCGAAAAAATTGTAGTTTCAATCGCATTATGTTTGCGTTGCCCATCTATTAATCGGTCTATCCGTCAGCCTTTTTGTCCTAGGGGTCATCATCATATGGTTTTTTGCAAGAAATTTTATTTAAAGAATACGGCGGCCGCAGTGGTGTGATGGTAGCGTGCTCCGCCTACCACACCGAAGGCCCAAGGTTCACGCCCCGGGCAAAGCAACATCAAAATTTTAGAAACAAGTTTTTTCAATTAGAAGAAAATTTTTCTAAGCGGGATCGCCCCTCGGCAGTGTTTGGCAAGCACTCCGATTGCATTTCTGCCATGAAAAGCTCTCAGTGAAAATTCATCTGCCTTGCAGATGCTGTTCGGAGTCGGCATAAAACAAGTAGGTCCCATCCCGCCAATTGGTAGGAAAAATTAAAAGGAGCACGACGCAAACTGGAAGATAAGCTCGGCCTGAGATCTCTTCGGAGGTTATCGCGCCTTTCATTTCTTTTTTTTTATTTATTTATTGTAATGAAATTCAGCACAACTACTTTTTCTGACCGACACTAATACCTATTCCAGTAAAAAATAAATATTATTTCAAAATTAAATATAATTCTGTGATAATTCAATACTTAACGAGATATTTCCATCATTTATAAAGCTAAAATGCTAAAAATTTATATGGTCAACTTCGTAAGGATGGCTTAAAAACGAATCTCATGAAAATCTATGCATCGACTTCAAAACCGGTTTAAGATGCTGTGCTATTATTTATATCTAATCTTTTCAAAATAAAATTTTCCTAGACAAGAATGACAAAATCGGTTGATTGCCACGCCCACTTTCTATATAAAAATGAGAAACTCACAAATAGAGGGCACATATATATTGGAGATCTATAGGATCTACCTCTTTTATCATGTATTTTGCGATAAAAAAATGTACATATATTGTTCATAAAAATACATTTACACAGAAATTTGAGGACAATCGACTTCGCAGTTGCCCGAAATAATTTCATATCCACGCAAAGTTTAAACATTAAAAGATCCATAAAGCTAGATGGCCGTCACCCGATTGAAAAATACGTCACAGATTATAGGAAAAATTTTTTATTTCCAAAAATTTGGCGAAATATGAAGGTTTTAAGCTCGGGTTAAATTTTTGTCAGAACGAAAAGGGCCCCCTAGTAACCAATATTCAGAGAGTGCCCAGATTTTAGAGGGAAGTCGTCTACGCCATCTTAATGCTCCACCCGCTCTTCATATTAATTGCTACTTTAGCATTCTACGGTTGGTACGGGAAAAATCGTACACATATTTTTTTTTTTCATTTTTAGACCTTAAATAAAGAAAAGCTATAACTTTTTCAGCCAAACTATTAAGTGCATTAATACTGTGCGGTACATGTCTAAATAAAAATAGAAACCTGGCCTTGACATATTTGCATATGTGTGTGAAAAATCGCATAAAAGCATCTGTTTGTACGGGACACCAGTTTTTTTTAAATAAGTTGGTTTTACGGCGCACGTGTGAAATTCTGCTTTTAAAATTTCGGTTTTACTACTATATAGCGTGGCGTGCTGTACCTACCACCGAAAATCCTGTGTTCAAGTCCCGGGCAAAACAACATCAAAAATTTAGAAACAACTTTTCTCAATTAGAAAATGTTTCTAAGTGGGGTCGTCCCTAACAGGAGCACTACGCAAATTAGAAGTAAAGCTCAGTTTTCTTCGGAAAGGTATTGCGACTTATCTATATAAATAAAAATGAGTTTTGACATGTTTGTAAGCGAATCACTTTCAAACGGCTCTACGCATAAACTTCGTTGTACTGCTGTTTTCTTATGCTCTACTTGAACTCGCTTTTAGAAAAAAAAAAAAAAATTGTTTTTGCCAGATATCTGATTGGCAACGGCTGAATTTCTTAAAAAAAAAAATAAATAAATTCTAAATGAATAGCCGAAACAATGGGGTTGCTATCTATCTTAGCGTACATTTTGTAGTATTAGCTGTGGTTGCTACAAGTACTTTGCCTGATCTGAGTAAGTATGACAAAAAATTAATATCTTATAGTAATACTTACGAAATTTTTTTCAAATAAATCAAATTCAAAGAAATTTGCATATGGTTTAATAAAACTATGCAGTTGCATTAAATAACATCGAATCGTGAGCTACCTCCTTAAATTACCTTAACATGAATCAAAAACAAAGCCTCAGGACTCTACCACTAGAGTGACCAGTACGCCGGTTGAAATTGTCTTAAAAGAACTCAAAAAGACTTTCTCTGAAACAAATAAGTGTTCACCCTGCGAAATTTAAAAGCATCACATGTAAATATTGTTACGAATATTAGCAATACTATGGGGTGCTGCTATCTCTAATCAGCGGCGTGAATTCACATCAATAATTCAGTCATTATGTATCTGCATAAACGAATCAATAATTGCGTCTACACATATGTACGTATACGAGCAGCGGAGAACCAATGCACAAACACATGCATATATCTTATCTGAGTTGTCACAAGAGAGGGCAATAATTTGGCAAGTATTTCTCAAATGAGAAGCTATAAACGTAGTTGTGGCTGGCGATTTTGTAACTGAAACAAACTAGTAAGTTCTGGAATAGAAAAGCCTGGAAGTATGCAATGAGAAATCAAAAAGTATAAAAGGCGCGACAGTAGAGGCGAAGAAGAGTTTCATTTGAGCTATCAATCAGTTTGGTTATTAAGCAAGCTGTTCGCTGCAAAGTTTGAGTGTTATCGTGAAGTACTTTAATAAAGGCCATTTTGCATTATTAAATATTGGAGTTATTTATTCAACAGTTTAGTGATTCGAACTCAGTAGAAGATTGCAAATAAAGGGAATTGCAAGTAAATTCGTTACAATTGGTAACAGATGGCAAAGTTCAGTGAATTGAAGATCCAGCAACTGAAAAAGGAGTTGGAGAACCGTGGATTAAATACAACCGGCAATAAGATCGAACTTCAAGCACGGCTACGAGAGGTAATGGAGTTGGAAGGAATTGATGTGGTCGAGTTTGTCTTTTATCCTGATTGGGACGAAACAACAACAAAAATTGAAGAGAAAAACGAAACATCGCAGACAGTTACGAGCACAGACTTGAACATGATATTGGCTACAATAACTGCTCAAACATCGACAGTGGCATCTCAGCTGGAATCGCAGGAGACACGTTTAACATCCAAAATGGAAGCACAGGAGGCACGTATTTCATCGCAATTGTCATCTCAGCTGGAATCGCAGGAGACACGTTTAACATCCAAGATGAAAGAACAGAAGACATATATGGCATCCCAACTGGAAGAGCAGAAGACATATATGGCATCACAACTGGAATCACAGGAGGCACGTATTTCAGAAATGACGTCGCAAGTGTCATCTCAACTGGAAGACCAAAAGACATATATGGCATCTCAATTGGAAGCGCAAGAGGCACGTATGTATATCTGAAATGTCGGCAGAAATTTTGGAACAGGTATCATCAAAACTGGAAGCGCAGGATGCAAAAATGGCTCAATTTCAGGCAGAAGTAGATGATTTAAAAGGTCGTATGGAGCAGATACAACTAAATCGGCCAGCTGTTTCAGCAAGCAATCCAAAGGTAAAAACACCATTCTTTGATGGGTCTGTTCCTTTCCAGGTCTTTAAGCTACAGTTTGAGAAGACCGCAACAGTGAACAACTGGAATGCTGAAGATAAAGTTGCTGCACTCTTCTAAGCATTGAAAGGACCAGCTGCCGAAATCTTACAGACTATTCCAGAGTACGAACGGAACAGCCATGAAGCATTGATGGCCGCTGTCGAGAGACGTTATGGAAGCGAGCATAGAAAACAGATATTCCAAATTGAGTTGCAAAACCGACACCAAAGAGCGAATGAGACTTTGCAGGAGTTTGCCTCGGATGTTGAAAGGTTGGCACATTTGGCAAATGCGGACGCACCCGTGGAGTACACCGAGATGGTAAAAATCCAGAGTTTATAAATGGCATACGGGACATAGAAACGAAGCGAGCGACATATGCAAACCCAAAACCTACATTCGCAGAAACGGTATCCCATGCACTGACTCAAGAAACAGCGTCACTTTTGAGTAAGCCAGCGTACAAAGCTCATCGCGTGGAAGTGGAAAGGCCAGACTGGGTAGATGCAATTTTGGAAGCATTGAAGGGTACGCGGCAGAAGAATAATGATGCAGTCAAATGCCTTAAGTGTGGAAAGCCAGGGCATATTGCGCGTTATTGCAACACCAACCCTAACAGTTCCAATAATGTGGGTGGTCGTAAACGCAGAGCAGAAGGAGATGAGCAAATCTCGAAGACCACTCAATCGTTAAACTAAATCGAGTCAGCCGCAAGGGGCGTCAGCTGGCTCCCGCAATTGGATGCCCCATAATCTCTATCTTGCAGGTTGGAGGAAGATAGAGCAATCTTACTGTTGGAGGACATGTGGATGGAAAGGAACGTTTACTGACTGTAGATACCGGTGCATCCCATTCCATCATTCGATCAGATTTAGTCAACAAAAAGATAAGACCATTGCTTGGAGCAAAATTACGTACAGCCACGGGAGAGGACACCCAGGTAATTGGAGAAGTAGAATGTGAAGTAGCAATTGGGAACGTCACGGTATTACACAATTTTATAGTGGCAGGTATTGTTGATGAAATCATAATTGGAGTGGACTTCTTAATCAACCAAGGTATCAAAATCGATATGCAAAGCAAGACTATGCGATATAAGAACATGGATGTGCCACTTAATTTCGGCTACGAGAGAGGCTACAGCAGTAAACGAGTGCTGGTGGAAGAGAATCAGCACATACCACCAAAGTCAGAAGCAGTCATCTGGGCAAAGGTTGATGGAGATTGTAGGACAAACAAATTGTGGGTTGTCGAAGCAGCAAAGAAATCAGCACCGAACATACTTGTAGGAAAAACCCTGGCTATGACAAAACAAGATGGACGTATTCCGGTAAGAGTACTCAATGAGTTCAAGTCACCACTCAAACTGACCAAAGGAGCTATTTTGGGAAGATGCCAAGAGGCTGAAGTAATTATTAACTGTGAACAGCTCCAGGAACACGTTTCATCTAGTAATACTGATCTTTCAAATGAATCACGGCATGGACGGAGGGGGTAGAGGAAGATTATCAGAGTAAGGCAAAGCAACTGCTCCTAAAGTACGCAAACATATTTGACCAGGATGGTTCCAAACCAGGCCTCACCAATGTTGTGAAACATCAAATTGACACTGGAGACGCGAAGCCGATACGTCAAGCTCCACGTAGTGTTCAACTGGCGAAGCGGGAAGTTGTAAGTCAAATTATGCAAGAAATGAGGGACAGCGGCGTCATCGAACCATCGCTAGTCCGTGGAACTTACCGGTAGTACTTGTAAAGAAGAAGTATGGAAAAATGAGGTTTTGCGTGGACTACCGGAAGTTGAATGACGTTACGAGAAAGGATAGCTACCCATTGCCAAGAATTGACGACACTCTGGACTCGCTATCTGGTACGGAATGGTTTTCCACACTGGACTTGAAAAGCGGCTACTGGCAAGTGGAGGTGAAGGAGAAAGACAAAGAGAAAACAGCCTTCAGCGTCGGAGATGGTCTTTGGCAATTTACAGTAATGCCCTTTGGACTATGTAATGCACCAGCTACTTTCGAGAGGCTCATGGATCAGGTATTGAAAGGACTACATTGGAAAACATACTTAGTGTACCTGGACGACATCATCGTATTGGGCAAGAACTTTGATGAACATCTTAAAAACTTAGATGAAGTTTTCCAGAGAATAGCTGCCGCTGGTCTGAAGTTAAGTCCCAAAAAGTGTGCGCTGTTTAAAAGGAAGTAAATTATTTGGGTCACAAGGTAACGATAGAAGGTATCCGTACAGCGAATGAAAAGATAGAGGCAGTAAAGGATTGGCCAAGACCACAGAATCTGCATGAATTGAGAAGTTTCCTTGGGCTGTGCACATATTAAGCATGTATGCTTATGGAAACATCAACTTTTTCCAATTTAATTTTTGATATTTTAAAAGGCCGGAATACATATTAAATAAGTATTAATAGGTTAAATATTTATAATCAGCACTTTTACATAATTATTTCGAATTATTTTCACAATTTTTCAAACTTTAATTAGGCGTTTTTCATAAACGGTCAAAAATTAGCACACAAAAGTTTACTAGGCAACTCTGTCTAGTGAGAGAGCGATCAGCTGACACGTTCTTACGGAAAAAATCAAAATTGTTTTGATTTCTACGTTCCGGGCTACGTACGTACGGGCGTTGCACGTCGGTGAGTTGCCGTTTACATTGCACACTCATAAGATAGGTCGTGTCAGCTGACACGTTTTTGGTACGTACGTTCCTGAGTAACTGCCGCATTACTCAAATGAGAAGTTATAAACGTAGTTGTGGCTGGAGATTTTGTAGCTGAAACAAACTAGTAAGTTCTGGAATAGAAAAGCCTGGAAGTATGCAATGAGAAATCAAAAAGTATAAAAGGCGCGACAGTAGAGGCGAAGAAGAGTTTCATTTGAGCTATCAATCAGTTTGGTTATTAAGCAAGCTATTCGTTGCAAAGTTTGAGTGTTATTGTGAAGTACTTTAATAAAGGCCATTTTGCATTATTAAATATTGGAGTTATTTATTCAACAGTTTAGTGATTCGAACTCAGCAGAAGATTGCAAATAAAGGGAATTGCAAGTAAGTTCGTTACAATATTATACATTTTATCAGTACAATTATAATTTCTCCTTTTATAAATTTATAAAGATTTTCATTAAGACTTATGGTAACCTCCAGAGCTGGGTAGTAATGATTACTTTAGGTAATCAATACCCGTCGATTCCCCATTACATATACTTGAGGAAAGTAATCAATTCCTTTCCTCCACAGCAAAGGAATTGATTACATTTCAATTCCTCAAAAAAAAACATACCAAAAGTAATTTCGTTTTTTGAGGCTCAAGTACAAAAAATTTTTTATTTGTAATTGAAAAAAAAAAATACATTGTTCAAATGTAATTTCTGCCCAAGTACATTCGAAACAAATTGAAAATTTTCCAATTACATTACAAGGAATGGAAAAAATACTTTCGAATTTCCCATTCCTCATAGGAATTTGCAAAAGTAATTGAAAAATTCTTAGTGTAAAAAGTATTTTTGCGATTCAAGCGGTGATTTTGTGAGGCCATAGTAACTTTTTGGACCATAAGAAAATGTTTTTAAAACACAAGCACTGCCTTAAATAACTTGCAACTCATTTCTTCTCGCCATATATGAGGAAGGTTGTGGTAAGATTGTATCATCGTAGTTTAGATTTGCTGTTGAGTGGCCGGCCAATTGCTTTGTACTTGGCTAGCAACGTTTCTTTATCTTTTCCCCAAGTACTGCTGGCAAGCGACTTGAGGATTTTGTTGCGGATTTATACTTTAGATACAACCTCGATGGCATACTTCTTGAAGGTGAGAGTGTGACCGAATGTTACTCCTAAGATATTTTAATGGCTGATAATCGGTAGCGCAACACCATCGACGTGAACGTCCAATATTCCACGTCGCAAAACAGTGACCGTGGATTTGGCCGGCTAGGTTCGGATAATTTGCGGTTTATGTTTTTATACAAAGGGTGAATCTTCTATATCTTGGAGTATAGTACCGTGGTTGACTCTGTCAAAAGCGTTTGACAGTGCTGGTAGTGCTATGTATTTTGCGGAAGCCATGCTGATGAGTGGCTAGGCGAAGATTCGAACTAAACTGACGGAGCAGGAAGGTTTCCAATGTCTTCGCTACTGGCGAACGGAGTGATACTGGTCGTTATAACTCACCTTCGTTAGCCGGTTTCCCAGGCTTGAAAACGTGCGTCAGATAGCTTTCTTCCTCAGCGCCAAGATGTTTTAGCATTGGCATGACTACTCCATTTGGACCTATTGATTTAGAAGGTTTGGCTCTTTTCATGGCTTCTTCAACCTCTGTGCGTTAATGGTAACGGGACACACGTCGTGTTTGCGTCTATGTTCCCCTCATCCGGGGAATTAAAAATTCCGGGCATTTAAAAGTACCGGCAAAAACCGCTCACGCATCTCTTCGAGTTGCGATGGATAAATTACACAGGCCGACCGTTTTTGCCCATATTTGAGGTTATGTAGTCTTGCAGATCTTTTCTTTCACCAATATTAAAGGATGTCATCTTTAAATACGAGTCTTCTTCTTTCAAATTGCGTTGAGTTTGCTTAAATATTTTTTCCCTGAGATATCACATTTTAAAATTTTGTGGTGTGGTAGGGGTGATTTCTAGGGGTTAGGCACTTTTAGATTAGGATATCTCGAAAACCAGAGCTGATAGAGAAATCTTGAGGCCAGATTTCGATTCATAGCATCAAAATCCTTCGAAAACATATAGTCCGGTTTCTGGGTCTGAGATTCTGTCGGCCTGCGTTATCATTGTGTTTTTTTGGGTTAGATAAGGACTTTACAGAATCTTTTAATTAATTTTTAAACATATATCAAGTGAGCTCGAATCATAGCGCTGAGCCTGGTGATATTAAAGCACAATGGAAATCAATGTATAGATCCCAATGTCCAATCTTGTGTCGGTATATTCGGATTCTGATTCTGCAGAAGTCGCAGTGTATCCTTCGACTTCATCATGCATGGTATCCATGCTTTAACTTTTGGTACCGTGGGAATTTGCGCTTTATCCACCACCTCGAACTTCGCGTTCGTGCCTTGGCTTTGGAGGTTTGGAACCACTTCCTTCCAGGGGCTTACGTGGTTGTTCCCGTATCATCTTAAATATTAAACAAATAAGCTCCCTTTCTACAGATCTCCACCTTTCAGGTGATGTCCTTCCTATGAATTGCAGCTTTGGAGCTATCGCGCTACTGGGCCATCTGTCTTACAGCTTTAGGCATACTTATCTTGTCTATGCGGCTGCCCTGCCTCGCGGCTCTGGGACTGAGTCCGCTCAGACTCTTGAAAGCAGACTTTTCGCCTTCCGCTGAACGTTGCCTCTTCATTCTGCTATTCGACGCTTCTTCCACCTCGTACCGGTTGTAGTGCCGAGAGTTTCTCGCAGCAAATCCTTTGAGCTGCCTTCGACCTACTTCTACCGCCTCATGAGCCCATTCATCGATATCCGCTTCTGTTGGTTCGACCACTGCTCCCAGGCGTTGGACAATTCTTAGTGCTGCTCGGTACTGCGACAGGGCTCTCTTACTTCCTCTGTCCAGTACCCTTCTCCACCCTTCTACTCCGTTTTCAATTGTATGCTTTTCCAACACGAAGTTCATTGAATCAGCACTACTCTCGCTCCCCGAGTCCGACGCATCGCTTAATGTGTTTTTGTCGTCTTTGGCTTGTGACTCAGCCCTCCCATTATCGTCGTCCTTATTTCAATTAGAAATGAGTCGTTCATCTTGGTCGCACGACAGCCTACCCGACAGCACTGAGCGGTTCAGTATTATGTACGGGGAAAGAACCCTAGCAGCGCCCCTTACTGTGGTAAGGCCATCAATACTTCCGGAGTGGCCCGGTATTGGAAGGCTTCGTTCTAATTTATCCTCTGGCTGCAAATCTTCCAATAGGCATGGTCCGAATAACACCCTGGATTTGGGGTTGGCTGTTCTTGGTCACCGACATTCCGCCGTCCTCCTATGAGGTGAAACGGCATAGATGCCAGTCCTAAACCGCTGCGCCACATATTCGGGCGCTATGGTGTTCAGCTAAGCCCTCACACAAACGACACCTTAAAGAGGGATATTAGAAGCATACTTCCAAACCCTTTCCCATATAAGGCCAGGAAATTCATGCGAAAATTTTACAATTTCATCAACACAAATTGTTTTTTATTGGAACACATTTACATCGGTGCCGAAAACCTGTTTTCTATATTGCATTTGTGAAATGTGTAACAACAAAGGAAAACGTATGTTAAATTAAAAAAAAAACAAGAAGGAATACAATAACAAATTAACAGGTGTAAAGTAGGAATTTTATAAATTATTTCAGGAAATGAGAATTGGCCTTCATAACAGTCAGCATTTTTAAAGTGCTCGTCGGAAAGAGCGTGGTGTCGGGGTGCGTTAACAATTCCTGCAAATGAAAAAAGCCTCTCGACAGGTGCCGAAGATGTCAGTGGCGTATTTGGTTTTCTGAAAACACTTTCCAATAGCGGTAATTCTTTCAATTTCGTCAAATTGTTAAAAAAAGGGTCTGAAAGATACATGTTGACCTCGCGTTCAATACTCAAAGACCCTGTATTCGGTTCTAAAATTACAAATATGAACAATTTAATGGACATCAAATTATGATATTAATTGGTTTCCTACCAAAAGTATTATGTTCTGTACCACTGTCGTAAAATGTGTTGATTGTTGAGTGGGCCACGTCATCAAATTCATTAAGTTCGTTAATATCAGCTGAGCGGTTTTCAGTAATGTAATCAATGACTATTTGTTTAACTTCCTCAATGGCCTTCTTTTCTAAATCCCTTATTGGAAAATACCACTGAAGTTTTACCTCCGGATGTAGCATGGCGGCCACAATTGCGCCGTTTATTTCAGAAGCTTAGGAGAAATATTTCTCAAACCGTACAATCAATCTCTCTCTTAGGGTTATAAGTTGTTGCTTTAAGAAATTTCCTTCATCGCTAATAATAAGGCGATCAAGTTTTGTTTTTATTGTCACCAAAGTTGGAATAAGGCTCCCATAGAAAACTCCTCTTTACCCTGAAGAAAGTCTAAAGCATCAGCAAAAGGCTTCATAGCAGCAGCATAATTCTTTAAGTAAATTATACCTTCTGCAGTGAATGAAGCAATATCAAATTTCTCACATAAGTTGGATAGCTTTTCCTCCTTTGAAATAATTTTTTGCCTTGCGTCGTATGTGGAGTTCCACCTAGTGACAACTGGATAGCTCAGCAATACACCCAGCTCTTCTTTAATTATTTCTGAGGATTTTGGTCTACCGGATTTCATCCACAGATTATTGCATTTAGAGAGAATCTGTTATTAGCAAGAAAAATAACAAGTTTTAAAACGTGAAAGTAGGTGAATAATGTCAATTAAAGGTTGACCGAACATAATATGTGTAACTTAGGATTGTTGTAATAAATGAAACATACAATGATATTGTACAATGGATAAAGTTCAGATTACCCTATGGATATAGTAAAATCTGAACTTTAGCCACTGAGTCGAAATCAAAGTATTTTTTGTTGAAGATACTCAATATTTAACAAGCATCATCTTACTTGGCTATGTTTCTGGTACAAGGTGGTGTCAAGTTTCAAACTTTTTATGAAATCCGTACTCATAACAAGGTTTATGGTGTGACTAGTACATCTTATATGATTCGGTAGTTTCCGAAACTGCTGGGCTCCTTCGTCCAACACCTCGAAGGTAATGTATTCATCCAAATCGCTCATATCCACCCCAAACTCACGAAAAGCTTTACAAAAATTTGTGCCGTTGTCGGTGACTGTGGCAATGAGCTTATCCTCTATCTCAAAAATTGAATTTATGCTGTACATAAAATCAGCAATTTGTTCGTAAATATGTGCGCCACTAAATCTTTTACAAGACAGCGCCGCCGACTGCCTCTGCTGCTCATCGTCAAGCCAGTGACACGTATATCCGAAAAAGTTACGTGTTTTGCTCGACCATACGCCTGCGGTTGTACAAACATATTTCAAACATTTTTCAGTGTTCTTATGAAGGTACTCTGCATGTCGTGAAATTTGTTCTCTAATAACCCTGTTACCGTTTTCCGCGTTGGGACTCTCACTGGCATGTTTTCAAAAAGTTTGTTAAAATACTGGTTTTCCACTACTGTAAATGGTAGCGCTGCGTCGATTATAAAATTTAATATGTTATTAATAAATTGGTCTGTTTTACTTTGCGGCTTATCCTGCAACTGAGACTTTTTTGCTGCGCAGTATTTCTCGTGTTCGTCTGGGTGCAAGCGTTTCAAATGCTTCAGAAAATTTGATTAAACACCACGTGTTCCTTTGATGTAGATAGCTGTTTTCCTGCATGTGATGATGGTGGCTGTCAATTATATTTTGATTAAAATATAGAACAGGACAGACAAATGCACACTAACAGTTGAGTCGAAATCAAAGTATTCCCCGTCGAAGATACTTTGATATTTGTATCCAGCATCATTTGGTTTTTTGGGAATCTTACCAGCCGATGCTTCTACAGTTTTGGCTGATTTTTCATCTCCGGTAGACATATTTTTGATTTAGTTGATACTCGTATGCGAATAAAATCCGTCTTCGTTGAACATTTGTTTATATATCGGCACAACCGGATTGGATATGATTGAAAAATAATTGGTTACTAAAAAAAACGTTCATGCGATAGAAAGCTTCCAAATGAACAAGTGCTTTTCAATTTACTTTCATGTAAAGAAGGGCCATTCCCCCGGGAAATAAGGTACCCTTCTAATGGGATGATTACAATAGATACAGCCTCGGTATCAGGATTCTTTGGAAATAATTCAAAATCTATTCAAATATTTGTTTTTCCTTTTTGTACCTTTCATGAGAATGAAATGGTATATTAGGTTCGGTCTGGTTCTCGGAAATTGTAAGTCCTTAAAGGAGAAGAGAAAAACAATCAAATAAGCATACCGAAATTATCAGGATGACGAGCTGTTGCTATCCGTCTGTCTGTTTGAACGCAAACTAGTGCCTCAATTTTTGAGATATCTTGAAATTAAGAGAGCTATTATATTTTGGTGCACCATCCCAGAAAAAGGATTTTCGTTTTAACAATGTGGCAAGCATTGTTGTCTAAAAAAATCGTAAAAAACGCCGGAAAGAAATTACAAGAAAATCACCCCATAAATTGAGGGGATGTGTGGAATAATGGTATGAGTCGAGTTACACCATTTTTCCATAAATCAACTAAATAACAAGAGCACGATTACATACACATACCATATTAATCTTAGAAAATAATAGTGATATTTAACAAAAATATTAGCTTCATTTATTGAAAAACGGTATAACTCTCTAACAAAATTTTGCAGTGGTGAAGCATCGAAATGGTATGAAAATATATTCAATGTCGTAGACCAGAAAGAACTGAAAAATAAAAGAATTGAAGTGGTTTCAAAAACGACTAAGCAGACAGAGAACTCCATTTTTAAAAATAGAGAAAGTTTAAAAATGATAAAAATAGTAAAAAAAATTGCTAAAAATAACAAACGGAAATAAGAAATAGTTATAAGAACATCTAAATAATAGAATATAATGTGTAATAATAATAAAGTATCTCAATCAAAATATTTGATATTCGATCTATGGAATAACGGTATAACTAAAAAAAAAAAGAAATCATCCATTTTCTAATAAAATTATATATATGTAGATATATAAAATTTTTAACTTTTTCTTATTAAAGAATCATACTATCTAAAATCCTACCAAGTAGGATTATTATAAATTTATTTTTACCTGCATTGTTAAGTTTTTTTCATTTTTCTCAAAAGGTTGATCTTGAGTTATACCGTTACTCCACACATCCCCTCAATTGATTTTGTTTAAAATATGTCGGCCCTGGTTAATTTCCCGGGAAAATAAGAAAGAAACAGACCAAGCTGTGAATCTAAAGCTTCCACAATTCTCCTTGTACATATTAACAAATATTCATTAAAATGAGTCCAGTTTTCTAGGACGAGTTCAGTCACAAACACACGTGCATATGATATACATATATATTTTAACGAAGGTATGATAGGAATAATGGGGATACCATTACTTAAAAACTCACAAATTTTGCGTAACGCCTTATTGCCAAAAGCGAGGACAACATCGTACTGTGAGGAGGTGGAAATGCAAATATCCCGACTTAAAATCAATGAGGCACAGAAGAACATCTGACCACTAAACTTTTCAAACAAGGAGGCGAAACGATGCATAATTTCTACGCAAACTTTTAAATATTAAGTAGCATTTGGCATTGAGAAATTTAGTAGCACCTGGTGCCGCTATACCTTAGCTACACTTCACTTCAAACGCTTCTGAGGTTTTATACGTTTATACGGACGATTTGTCATTGTCTGCTTTAATATTATTTATTACAATACGGTTCAGAAGAGGCAACTATTGATGGATCAAAAGATCAAGAATACGAGAAAAAAGTTTTCCGGAACATTATTGGTATTTACGTTATGCCAGCTGAATGTATCAAAGAGAATTAAAAAGTATGCTGCTTACCTATAGCCACCACCCTTTGATAGCGGAGGAAGGAGAGGAGATCCCTTACCAGTTACCACTCAAAAGAAAAATCTGATGAAATAATGAAAAGTGTAACCCGAAAAGTCACCCACATCGACCCGCGTAAGTACCTATACACTTGTAGTTTTTCAATTACTTTCGCAATTTCTTTGAGGAATGGAATGGGAAATTCGAAAGTACTTTTTCAATTCCTTGTAATGTAATTGGAAAATTTCAAATTACATTTGCAATTCCTTTCGAAAGTACTGGGGCAGAAATTACATTTGAGCAAAGTATTTATTTTTTTTTTCAATTACAAACAAATAATTTTTTGTACTTGAGCCTCAAAAAACGAAACTACTTTTGGTATTTTTTTTTTTTTTGAGGAATTGAAATGTAATCAATTCCTTTGCTGTAGATGAAAGGGATTGATTACTTTTTCCAATTACTGAGGAATGTAATGGGTAATGTAATGGAATTGAATTTACCCAGCTCTGGTAACCTCACAGGCAGAGTTAACGCATGAATTTTCTGTACACATTTATTTTTTTGTTGTTTTGAAAATGGTTTTCTATGAAACGATGCAGTACTATTTGCACTTGACTGTGAATTCCCTTATAGGAAAAAATTGTATTACTCTGGAACAGGGAGCGGATCATGAATTGGGATAGGTGAAAAATAGGAAAGTAAAATTCCAGGCAGGACAACGTGACAACGTCTGCCGGGTCTGCTAGTATTTTATATAAATAAATTGATGCAGTTGTTATCTAAAGTAATAAATGTGGAAATTTACAAAATTTTACTTATGTTCACAAAAATATTCCATGCACAGGACTAGTACTTTTTCAGAAGTTAATGTTCTTCATTTTTCCAGATTTTTAATATAAGGAATAAACAAATTGCTCCCAAGGAATTTTTGAGAATTATTATTTTTTTATGAGTTAAGCGGGGATTGCCCTAATTAAATGTATGAAAACATTTATTTGAAGCAATTTTTAATTTATAATTTATTTAATAATTTGGGAAAAATTTAAACAACGTGACATCAGGACGGACAAGGCGACAGCTGTTTCGATTACACCTTTTAAATCTCTTCAAAGCCTTTTCTCCCGGAGTGGAATTTGAACCCACACTCCTACGATGGTTGAAGTGTTACAAACGCATTCAGCCACGTCTTGCCTTAGTTGTTGTTTTTTAACTTTTTCCTCAAACTGATTTTAATTATAAACTCTTCCTCCTTGGTACGTTGAGGTGTAGTATATTTAAAATATATTGGCATTGAAAATTAATAAGGAGTGCAATTCGAAAATTGGCGAAAATTGACGATTTTCGATGAAATGCTCGTACCATAAACTGAACTTCTAAGCCAGATTTTTATTCGCCAGACGTAAACGTAATACGTTTAAGTACCAGGGCCGTCGCTACCAATGTGCCAAATATGAAATGAGCACTCAAAACAAACTTCCTTAGAAGATACGCAATAGGCAAACAAAAAATTTCCTTAATTTGTTATATGCATTTTTATAATAATGAAGAAAATTTCCATGCATAATAAATATTTTTTTCTGTTTTAAGAAAAATTGTATTCGAAGGTATAGTAGTAGGCTTTTCGGACTAAGTTTTTTTAAAGTGCGAAATAAAATTACATTATTCCACTTTTCTAACCCAACGTTTCGCTAATAACTTTTTAGCACCATCAGGGGTATTTGTTTATTGTTTAAATCTGTTACAAACAACCAAGTGCAAAACATGTTAAATTATATACAAATACAAAATATATTGAGTTTACTAAATCCGTATAAAAATCAATTAAAAACAGGTAAAAATACATACAAAAACCACTTACAGTATTGCACTCTGCCGAGGGCCTAAACTATTTTTAAACATAAACACTGAACATTAATAGACAGTTTATTAACACTGTTACGCATATTAGCAAAACTATGGGGTGCTGCTATCTCTAAGCCGATGCTAAGCAGTGACGTGAATTCACATCAATAATTCAATCATTATGTATCTACATAAACGAAACAATAATTGCGTCTACACATATGTACCATGTAAGTATACGAGCAGCGGAGAGTTAATGCACAAACACATGAATATATCTGAGATACTCCTGAAAGTATGCAATAAGAGAAGCTATAAAATCGTGCAATTGTAGTTACAGCTGAGAAGTTTGAGAGCTGATGGACTAGAAGATTCTGGAAATGGAAGCGCCTAGAAGATGCAACGTTGAAATCAGAGAGTATAAAAGGCAACAAATGTAGAGGCGCTGGAATTCAGTTTGATTTGAGATATCAAGCAGTTATTGATTAAGCACGCAATCTGGAGGGCAATAGTAGAGTTTCATTTGAGCGATTGATAGCTTTGGTTATTAGGCAAGCTATTTGTTGCACAGTTTGAGTGTTATTGTGAAGTACTTTAATAAAGGCAATTTTGCATTATTACATATTGGAGTTATTTATATAACAGTTTAGTGATTCGAACTTAGCAGAGGTTTGCAAATAAGAAGATTTGCAAGTAAATTCGTTACAATTGGTGTCAGAAGAGGAATTGTTGAATAAATTGCAGAGGAAAACTTGGACATGGCAAAATTGAGTGAGTTGAGGATCCAGCAACTGAAGAAGGAGTTGGAGAGCCGTGGATTGAATACAACGGGCAATAAGATCGAACTTCAAGCTCGGCTACGAGAGGTAATAGAGTCGCAAGGAATTGATGTGGACGAGTATGTCTTTTATCCTGATGGGGACGAAACAACAACAAAAATTGAAGAGAAGAACGGAAGTCCGAGTCCAGTCGCAAGCAGCGATAATAATGCGATATTGGCTTTGTTATCACAGATATCGGCAAAAATGGAAACCCATGAAACACGCATAACAGAAATGTCATCACAAATATCCACAAATATGGCATCCGAACTGGAATCGCAAGAGACACGCATAACATCCAAGATGGAAGCACAGGAGGCACGTATTTCAGACATGTCATCGCAAATGTCATCTCAACTGGAAGAGCAGAAGACATATATGGCATCCCAGCTGGAATCACATGAGACACGTATTTCAGAAATGTCGACAAAGATTACATCAAAGATGGAAACACAACTGAAGGAGCAAGAGGCGCGTATATCATCTAAACTCGAAGCGCGTATGGACGAGAAAATAACGCAGTTTGAAGAAAAATTCGAGGCAGACGTGGATGTTTTGAGAGGTCGTATACAGGAATTACAACTTAATCGGCCGGCTGCTTCAGCGAGTAATACGAAGGTAAAAACTCCATCTTTTGACGGTTCTGTTCCTTACCAGGTCTTCAAGCTACAGTTTGAGAAGACCGCAGCAGTGAACAACTGGAATGCGGAAGATAAAGTTGCTGCACTGTTCGTGGCATTGAAGGGGCCAGCAGCGGAAATCCTACAAACGATTCCCGAAGGAGAGCGGAACAGTTATGAAGCATTGATGGCTGCTGTAGAACGACGTTATGGAAGCGAGCATAGAAAACAGATTTTCCAAATTGAGTTGCAAAACCGCTACCAAAAAGCAAATGACACATTGCAGGAGTTTGCTTCAGATATTGAAAGATTGTCTCATCTTGCAAATGCGGACGCACCCGTGGAATACACTGAAAGGGTAAAGATTCAGAGCTTTATAAATGGCATACCGGACGTCGAAACAAAGCGAGCTACATACGCAAACCCAAAGCCAACATTCGCAGAAACGGTGTCACAAGCTCTGATTCAGGAAACAGCGTCGCTTCTGTGTAAGCCAGTGTTTAAAGCACGCCGTGTGGAAGTAGAAAGGCCAGAGTGGGTAGAGGCAATATTGTAGGCGCTGAAAGGATCGCAAAAGCGGAGTGAAAAAGTTATCAAATGCTTCAAATGGGGGAAGTCCGGTCACATTGCACGTCATTGCGATCTTGGTGCTAATAGTTCCAAAAATGTGGGTGGCCGTAAACGCAAAGCTGGAGGAGATGAGCAAGAGCGAGTAAGAGGTAGAGATTGGGAGCTAGCTCCAGCTATTGAATGTCCTGTGATATCTGTGTCGCAAATTGGAAGGAAATCAAGCAGTCTTACCGTCAGAGGGAATGTGGATGGCAAGGAGCGTGTACTGACTGTAGATACGGGCGCATCTCATTCCTTGATTCGATCTGATTTAGTCAACAGGAGAGTAAAACCGTTACCTGGAGCAAGGTTGCGTACGGTCACAGGCTAGTATAACCAAGTCCAGGGAGATGTGATATGTGAAGTCCTGGGAAAGTCATGGTTCAACACAAATTCGTTGTGGCGGAGATTGTTGATGAAGTTATATTGGGAGTGGATTTCTTGGTTGGCCATGACATCAAGATCGATATGCAGAGAAGGGTGATGCGTTATGAGAACCAAGATGTGCCACTTAACTTCAGTTTTCAGAAAGGATTCAGTAGTAATCGAGTAGGTACTGGTGCAGAAGACTCGACAAAAACCATGGAAGTCAAAGGCAAATGTTAATAGGTGGAATGGGCCAAATAAAGCAAAATCAAAAGTACCTGTGAGAGAAACACCGGCATTGACAAAACCTAAAAGACGCAGGAAAACGAAGCAACGAATTTCCGAGAAAGAATGCGAGGGTAGTTTCAAGTCGAAGCGCACTACTGTTGTGAAACGTGGGAACGATACTGATTATGCGAAGCCAATCCGCCAAGCGCAAGCTCTACGAAGTAGTTCATTGGCCAAGCAACAGAGTGCGAGGGAACGATCCAGGATATTGAGTAGTAAGATGGAACACAGGTACGACAAGGAAAATAATTCGGAAGGTTTCCGGGAGGGAGATTTGGTACTGATATACAACCCTCACCGGCGGAAAGGTGTTCCATCCAAATATCGGTGCAGTTGGGAAGGCCCGTACAGAATTGTGAAGGCGACCAGTGATGTCATCTACCGCATACAAGCAATTGGAAAATCACGAAATAGGAGAGTGGTACATTTGGCGATGCTAGCAGCGTTTAGATCGAGAGATTTGTCTGATCGAGACGATCAGACTTAGGTGGAGGGCAGTGTTACGCATATTAGCAAAACTAAAGGGGTGCTGCTATATCTAAGCCGATGTTAAGCAGTGACATGAATTCACATCAATAATTCAATCATTATGTATCTACATAAACGAAACAATAATTGCGTCTACACATATGTATCATGTACGTATACGAGCAGCGGAGAGTCAATGCACAAACACATGCATATATCTGAGATACTCCTGAAAGTATGCAATAAGAGAAGCTATAAAATCGTGCAATTGTAGTTCAGCTGAGAAGTTTGAGAGCTGATGGACCAGAAGATTCTGGAAATGGAAGCGCCTAGAAGATGCAACGTTGAAATCAGAGAGTATAAAAGGCAGCAAATGTAGAGGCGCTGGAATTCAGTTTGATTTGAGCCATCAAGCAGTTATTGATTAAGCACGCAATCTGGCGGGCAATAGTAGAGTTTCATTTGAGCTATCAATCAGTTTGGTTATTAAGCAAGCTATTCGTTGCACAGTTTGAGTGTTATTGTGAAGTACTTTAATAAAGGCCATTTTGCATTATTACAAATTGTAGTTATTTATTCAACAGTTTAGTGATTCGAACTTAGCAGAGGGTTTCAAATAAGAAGATTTGTAAGTAAATTCGTTACAATACCATCCTAACGCTATGGTAATCTCGTCAATACTAAAAGTTACTTTCCTAAACACTTAATGTAAGCCGATGCTATATTGTCTGTATCTTCTGTCTTTTTAATCGTCTTTTCTCTTCTTTCCATGATTATCAGGCTTTCTAAAGTGTATCTTGTTGTTTCTTTCCTTTCCCTGTCTATAAATTTCGCATTAATAAAGTCAGCTGAGTGTCCACTTGATATTATATGTTGTGATAACGCTGTATTGTTCTTTTGTTTCCTCATGCCCGCTTCTTGTTCGCTTCGTTTTAAATACATATATTCTGCCGCATTTGTCGTTTGGTTTCCCTTTGCAAGCAATTTCATTTGTTTTGTTGGTGGAGATCTACTGGACACTTTTTATACTCAGCTGAGCAGAGCTCACAGAGTATATTAATTTTGTTCGTATAACGCTAATCCGTAACGGCATAAACTAATCGAGGTAGATATAGACTTCTATATATCAAAATGATCTGGGCGAAAAAAGAAATTGATTTAGCCATGTCCGTCCGTCCGTCCGTCTGTCCGTTAACACGATAACTTGAGTAAATTTTAAGGCATCCTGATGAAATATGTTATGTAGGTTCCTGGACACTCATCTCAGATCGCTATTTAAAATGAAAGAAATCGGATGCGAAAGCGATGAAACTTGGTAGGTGGGTTGACCTTATGACGCAAAATAGAAAATTAGTAAAATTTTGGACAATGGGCGTGGCACCGTCCACTTTTAAAAGTTTTGCAAGCTGTAATTTGGCAGTCGTTGCAGATATCATGGTCAAATTTGGCAGGAACGTTATTCCTATTACTATATGTGTGCTAAATCGGATGACGAACACGCCCCCTTTTAAAAAAAGTTTCAAAGTCAAATTTTAACAAAAAATTGAATCTTTACAGTATATAAGTATGTTTTGTCAACATTCAAAGCCAGTAATTATATGGTGCAACAAAATACAAAAATAAACGAAAATTTCAAAATGAGCGTGGCTCCGCCCTTTTTCATTTAATTTGTATAGAATACTTTTAATGCCATAAGTCGAACAAAAATTTGCCAATACTTGTGAAATTTGATAGGGGCATAGATTCTATGACGGTAACTCTGTGAGAATGGGCGAAATCGGTTGATGTCACTCCCAGTTTTTATACACAGTCGACCGTCTCTCCTTCCGCTTTACTAAACTTAGTTGTTGTAGCAATGTTTCGCCCCATCTAATAGCTGCGACCGATCACAAATTGTCATCAATATCCTCTAACGGGAGTCCAAGGAAACTTGCTGTTTCGACAGGGGTGGACCATAATGAAAGGGGTGTTAGAGGCGTTGGTTCCACATTACAATTAAAGAGATGGTTGGTGTCATGTGGGGACACATTGCAAGCGGGGCATACATTTTGTATGTCGGTGTTGATTCTGGATATGTAAGAGTTTAACCTGTTACAGTATCCAGAACGAAGTTGAGCCAGAGTGACTCGAGTTTCCCTGGGAAGTATGCGTTCCTCTTCCGCAAGTTTTGGGTACTGTTCCCCGAGCACTGGATTCACCGGGCAATTCCCGGCATAAAGGTCCGACGCCTGTTTGCGGAGTTCACCAAGGACCTGCTTGTGTTTTTTTGCTTCATACGGCTGAGTTCTCAGGTGCCGTATTTCCTCAAGATGCTTACGGATATGACTCTTTGAGTCCCTAGGCGGTGCTGGCTCATCAATTAGATGTCTGTTGGGATGCCCAGGTTTCTGGGTATTCAACAGGAACTGTTTGGTTAGCATCTCATTTCTCTCCTTGATGGGAAGTATTCTCGCCTCATTATGTAGATGGTGTTATGGGGACATAAGAAGACAGCCCGTGGCGGTTCTGAGCGCAATATTTTGGCAGGCCTGTGTCTTCTTCCAGTGGGTAGTTTTTAGGCTTGGAGACCATATAGGGGGCGCGTAACAAGCAAACGGCTGGCCAATTGCTTTGTATGTGGTAATGAGCGTTTCTTTGTCTTTTCCCCAAGTACTGCCAGCAAGGGATTTGAGGGTTTTATTACAGCTCTGGATTTTCGGAACAATTGCGGCTGCGTGCTCACCAAAATGTAGATCCTGATCAAATGTCACACCCAAGATTTTGGGTGTAGGACAGTCGGTAGCGTAGTGCCATCGACGTGGATGTTCAAAATGGTCGACGTTTGGGACGTCCAAGTTGTAAATAGGGTCGCGGATGATTTAGTCGGTGATAATGCTAGGTTTCGCGTGGCGAAAAAACTGGAGAGATCAGGGAGGTAGCCGTTTATTCTGTTGCAAAGCTCATCGATCTTTGGGCCCGGGCCTGTGGCCATTATTGTGCAGTCATCGGCGTAAGAAACGATAGTAACTCCTTCTGGTGGCGAAGGTAGTTTTGATATGTAAAAATTAAACAAAAGTGGGGATAGGACACCACCCTGAGGCACCCCTTGTTTAATTCTTCTTGGCTTTAATTTTTCGTTTCTTAATTGCGCCGATGCCTGCCGACCACCCAGATAATTTACGGTCCACCTTTTAGGACATGGGGGAAGGGTAGACCCTTCCAAGCCTTGCAGTAACGTGCCATGGTTGACCGTATGAAAAGCTTTTGATAGGTCTAGCGCTACGAGTACTGTTCTATGGTGGGGCTTCTTATTTAGACCACAATTTATCTGGGTGCTAATGGCATTTAGCGCGGTGGTGGTGCTATGGAGTGTTCTGAAGCCATGCTGATGACAGGCTAGCTGGAAATTTGCTTTGAAGTGGGAGAGCAAAATGGCATCAACCGTCTTGGCTACTGGCGATAGGAGAGATATCGGGCGATATGACTCTCCTATGTTAACTGATTTCCCAGGCTTTAGTAGCGAGACCACCTTGGCCATTTTCCATTTTTCGGGTATGACAAAGGTGGAAAGAGACTGGTTGAAGACATGTGCTAAATATTTGAAACCCTCTTTCCCTAGTCTTTTAAACATCGGCATGGCTATGCCGTCTGGTCCCACTGCTTTGGATGGTTTAGCATGACCGATGGCATCCTCAGCCTCTTTGGCGGTTATGGTAATTGGTGACGCGCTGAACTTATGTTTACGTGCGCGTCTGTTGTTTAATTTGTTGCCTCCCACTAAACTTAGTTCACGTACTTATCTGAACTCACTTTATCTTGGTATAAAAAATGGTCGAAAGCCGACTATGACCACGCCCACTGTTTCGATATCGAAAAATACGAAAAACGAAAAAATGCCATAATTCTATACCAAATATGAAATAAGATAATTAAAAAAAATTTTTAAGTTAAACGGTTTTATTGAAAACAATACTTACAACGCTTTTATTTATTTGTCTGATCAACGTCCTAGATTGATAAGGAGTGTGATGACTAGTACCTAGGACCTACCTAATTATTTTCTAGCTTTTCGTATTATTATTATTTCATGTAAGTATTGTTTTCAATAAAACCGTTTAACTTAAAAATTTTTTTTAAATTATTTTATTTTCAAGTTTTTAGTCTTTATTTAATTGCCTATTATTTCTCATTCTATTTAGTTCATTTAGTGACTCATTATTACAAGGACTCTTTCCTGACAATTTGTTACAACCTAAGTCCTCAATACATAATCCTTCCAAAGACTTTACTCGACTCTGCGCCACGTATGCTTGTCCCTCCTCCAACTCCAAAATATTTTGATGTCACTTCTACTAGACTGTATGCAATATTTGTTCCAAATATGAGCCAAATCGGGCATCATAGGTCGCTTTCTATTCATGCATGTATTATGTGTTCCAAATATGGACCAAATCAAATCGGACCACAAATACGATTTTTGTGAATATCTCGATCCTTGCGCCACCTAACGGCGATTTTTTTGATAGGTCGCTTTCTATTCCTGGCTGTATTATGTGTTCCAAGCATGAGCCAAGTCGAACCACAAATACGATTTTTTTGAATACCTCGATCCTTGCGCGACCTAGCGGCGATTTTTTTTTCATAAGTCGCTTTTTATTCTTGCATGTATTATGTGTTCCAAATATGAGCCAAATCGGACCACAAATATTATTTTTATGAATATCTCGATCCATGCGCCACCTAGCGGCGATTTTTTTCACAGGTAGATTTCTATTCTTTCATGTATTATGTGTTCTAAATATGAGCCAAATCGGACCACAAATGCGAGTTTTGCGAATATCTCGATCCATGCGCCACCTAGCGGCGATTTTTTTTCACAGGTCGGTTTCTATTCTTGCATGTATTATGTGTTCCAAATATGAGCCAAATCGGACCACAAATGCGAATTTTGCGAATATCTCAATCCTTGCGCCACCTACCGGCGATTTTTTTCTTATTATTGCATTGTCATCGGGTTCTGAACTATATTCCAAGTTTCAAGCTTGTAGCTTATCGGGAAGTTACTTAAATTTCAATTACAAGATTCGTTCACAACGGCCGTGCATGCAGCCTGCCTGTCAACTCAAGCTAAATAAAACCGTTTAATTAAAAGGGGATGAAACATGGTAATGGGATTGGTTTATTGACGCAAAATATAACTTTAGAAAAAACTTTGTAAAATGGGTGTGAAAACTACCATATTAAATAGAAGAAAATGAAAAACTTCTGCAGGGCGAAATCAAAAGCCCTTGGAATCATGGCAGGAATACTGTTCGCGGTATTAAATATATAAATAAATTATTGGTACCCGACAGATGATGTTCTGGGTAACCCTGGTCTACATTTTGGTCGATATCTCGAAAACGCCTTCACATATACAACTAAGGTCCACTCCTTTTTAAAACCCTCATTAATACCTTTAATTTGATACACATATCGTACAAACACATTCTAGAGTCACCCCTGGTCCAGCTTTATGGCAATATCTCGAAAAGAGGCCAACCTATAGAACTAAGGTCCACTCCCTTTTAAATAATCATTAACACCTTTTCTTTGATACCCACATCGTACAAACGCATTCTAGAGTCACCCCTGGTCCACCTTTATGGCGATATCTCGAAAAGGCGTTCACCTATAGAACTAAGGCCCACTCCCTTTTAAAATACTCATTAACACCCTTGATTTGATACCCATATCGTACAAACATATTCTAGAATCACACCCGGTCCACCTTTATGGCGATATCTCGAAAAGGCATCTACCTATAGAGCTAATGCCCACTGCCTTTTAAAATAGTCATTAACACCTTTCATTTGATACCCATATCATACAAGCACATTCTAGAGTCACCCCTGGTCCACCTTTGTGGAGATATCTGGAAAAGGCGACCACCTGTAGAACTAAGGCGCACTGCCTTTTAAAATACTTATTAACACCTTTCATTTGATACCCATATCGTACAAACACATTCTAGAGTCATTCCTGGTCCACCTTTATAGCGATATGTCGAAAAGGCGTCCACCTATATAACTAAGGCCCACTCCCTTTTAAATAATTGTTAACACCTTTCATTTGATACCCATATCGTACAAACGCATTCTAGAGTCACCACTGGTCCACCTTTATGGCGATATCTCGAAAAGGCGTCCACCTATAAAACTATGGCCCACTCCCTTTTAAAATACTCTTTAATACCTTCCATTTGATACCCATGTCATACAAACATATTCCAGGGTTGCCCTAGGTTCACTTTCCTGCATGGTGATTTTCCCCTTATTTTGTCTCCCAAGCTCTCAGCAGAGTATGTAATGTTCGGTTACACCCGAACTTAGCCTTCCTTACTTGTTTCTTGTAAATAACGTTGGCAAAGTGCAGTTTGATTTATAAGCAAGTGTTGTGCTTCTTTTTTTATTATGCTGTGATCAATATTTTCGGTAAGTTTGGGTATGTATATATGTCACACTGTAAAACTTTTTCGCTGCTTTCGTTTCTAAATTTGTTCTTTCGTTTGGTTGGTTGCTGGATTTGATGATTTCTTGGTCTATTAGCTCTCGTATTCAATTATTAGGATAATTACACTACTCGACAAAAAAAATCCAAAAATAAAATAGGCCTTTTCTAAAGTAAAATTTTCTCCTTATTCCGAATATGACTTCCATTTTCCTGTGGCAGATTTATTTATTTTTGGAAAATATCTAAACTCAAAAATAAACAAAAATAAATTTTTATACTTAAAATCAAAATAAAAGATTTTTAAAATATCAACTTGAATGTTGAAAATATGAAAATTCCCATTTTTGCAGAACACTACTTCATATAGGTAGGGCAAAAATTTTTAGTTTTCATTTTTTCGTTTTAAACTGTTGAATTATACATTATACCAATTCCCATAAACATTTCTTGGCTTTCTCCTTTCAGTATCTTCAGTAGTTTGGCCACTATGCCAAAAGACGTTGAACAAATTTTGAAAAAAAAAGAAATTTTTTACAAAATTTCAGATTTAGCCACTTTAAAATCGGAAAAATTCTATGGAAGAAAAAAGCTAGCCCTCCTATGTTGTAGGTAATTTAACTACGAAAATTTTAAGCATACCAGTAGAACAATCGGACGTGCCCTTGAGACTATAGCCCCGTTAACTTGCAAGCGTCTATCTTAAAATTTTAGTATTACTTTGATAAAATTGGCGAGACATTTCATTTGGTCACTCTACCTTGGGGTCAAATAAATTTAAAATGACATCAAGTATTTAATTGTTACTACTGTTTGCTCTAAATTTTGTTTTGCAAATTGTAGTGTAAATTTATACATACTATATCGGTAGATGTGTTTACGAAATGGCTTGTTGCAAAAGAGACTTTTACGCCCCGATTCTAGTGTGGTAACAACATTCTTCACCACGGTAACGAAATAATGTGGAAACTTTTACACCCTTTTGGTATTCTACCCGCGAAAGTAGCCGGATAATTTTTACCCACAAAAGTAGGTTGTTACACCGAAATAACTACATAACAGTTGTTTAGAAAAAGGCAAAACTGAAAAATAAAGAATTGTAAGCGGAAGTAAGTGAAGATAATAGTAAAAAAGTGTTGCCTCTTGCTATACATTATATATTTGTTTACATTATGTACTTTCACAGAATAAATTACAATATAGCTATTTAAAAACGTATGCATGTATGTACATATATACATATCGTCTCGTTTATTCGTTAACCTCGTATCTACGAGTGACACATTTTCGGTAAAGCCATGGCGGAACCATACAAGGTGGCAGCATGGTGACATACCTACAAACATAAATAAAAATTCCATGTACTTTGTTTTTGTAAATTCGATGGACAAATGTCAAAATCGTACTGCGCCGGAAGTTGATGTATCAAATCAAATAAAAAAAGTTTATAATCAGCTGTCGCATACTGCCACTTTGTATCGTTCCGCCATGGATAAAGCGAAGAAAACCAACTTTTAAATTTCACCACAGACATTGATGAGTTTTTCGGTGATGACAGCGTTACCACTTTGGCCAGAATCGCGAATAAAAGAACTGGTAACGATTTTCGGTTACATAATGTTCTGGGTACTATTTTACCGGTAACGCTCAGAATCGGGCCGTAAATGTAAAAATAATCCGGATGATTTTTGCTTTATTTGCGGACATTATATTTTCGGAAACTCAGCTCGGAAAATAACTAATTCTGTAAAAGATGCATACTTTCATTATGTCGGTTTCCGTGTAAAAAGTCTCGATAAATCTTGGACACCTCATTTTATTTGCACCTCCTCTTGATTAACTTTAATAATATCGGTATCGGGTAAAGGTCATAACATGAAGTTTGGTGTTCCAATGATGTGGACTGAACCCTTTAACTACGACCAGTGCTATTTTTGCGTGATAGACCTTAAAGGTAAAACGAGAAAAAAGAGGAAATTAATAAGTTATCCAAGTGTGGCATCAGCTAAAAAACCAAAGCTACATGACCATACCTTACCCATACCTAGGCCGCCTATAAGTTTTGAAGCCTCAAGCGAATGTGACTCCAAAGCAGATAATTCAGACAGTGAACAAAAAGGAGAGGTCCAACATCGAGTCTCACAAGCCGAACTTATTGACTTGGCCAGAGATTTGAAATTATCGAAATTTGATAGTGAAGTTCTAGGATCTCGTTTGCAGTAATGGGACAGCCTGGGCCCTACGAAAAGTAGTTCCAAATTTCGAAACAGGCACAAGACTTTCTCTTCTTTTTTTACTAAAAGTGAAAATATTTGCTACTGCAATGATGTTCAAGGTATATTTGAGGCACTAAAATTAGAAAATAAAATGGACGATTGGCGCTTGTTTATAGACAGTTCAAAGCATAGTTTAAAAGCAGAATTACTCCATAACGGAAATTCGTTACCGTCAATGCCAGTGGCACATTCTGAGAATACTAAAGAAACTTATTCAAGCATATCCAATTTACTTGAGCTCATTCAATATAAACAATTTAATTGGAAAATTTGTGCGGACTGAAAGGTAAGCAGTTTCGGTGGTACAATTTAAAATAAATAGTATATGAAATACATCCCAGGTTGTACCTATAATTCTCGGACTTCAAGGAGGTTTCACTAAATATTGCTGTTTTCTCTGTCTTTGGGACAGCCGTGCGATAGAAAACTATTATATTCAGGAAAACTGGCCACCAAGAGCCGAGTACGAACCAGGTGCCCTCAATATCGCAAACCCGCCTTTAGTAAATCCCGAACGAGTTATTTTGCCAGCACTTCACATCAAATTAGGATTAATGAAAAATTTTGTAAAGGCTTCAAATAAGGACGCGCCATCCTTCCAGTACCTAACGAAAATTTTCCCTAAAATAACTCAAGTCAAATTAAAAGAAGGTATATTTGTTGGTCCGCAAATTAGAAAGTTGCTGAAAGACGAAAATTTTGCGAATCATTTATCATCAGTAGAAGCAGCGGCTTGGGACAGCTTTAAGCAAGTCGTTAGTGGATTTCTTGGCAACACCAAAGATCCCAACTATAGAGAGATGGTCAAAGCCTTGTTGAAAAACTACAGTGTTATGGAACGCAACATGTCCCTCAAAATTCATTGTTTTCTTTCACATTTGGATCATTTTCCGGCAAACCTAGGTGCTGAAAGTGATGAACAGGGTGAAAGGTTTCACCAAGACCTCATGATTTTTGAAAAACGTTACCAAGGTTTTTGGAATGAAGAAATGATGGGAGATTATTGCTGGACAATAATACGGGAGACAAACCCAGAAAATTATAAACGGGTAGTTAAAAGTACCCACGTCCCTCACTATTGACCACCACGGTAAAATCAAGTTGACTTTTTTTAGATGTAGATATGTTTGTATTTAATGTGGTTGTCGTTGTTGTTTTTTACTGAATTGCTGATTTATACTCATCTTACTCAATTGAATACAGTTTAACGTGCAAACATATGTCTATAATAAAACGTTATAAAAAACAAAAAGGACGTGTGGCACTCGGGGACTGCCGCGGTAAAGCTATTGCATATTATCAACTTATGCAATTATAATTTTTATGCAACATTTTGTTTTCTTTGATATTAATTCAAGTTTTGTCTTTGATATTAATTCAAGTTAACCTTTTTAAGCGTGGCGACCGATAAGAAAACAAATTTTTTACTTTTATTGAATAAATGAGAAGTTAATATTTAACTTTCACTTTAACTTTAACTTCATTTTTAACTTTAACTTCAACTTTAACTTTAACATTCACTTTAACTTTAACTTTAACCTTAACTTTAACTTTAACACTCACTTTAACTTTAACTTTAACTGTAACTTTAACTTTAAATTTAACTTTAACTTTAACTTTAACCTTAACTTTAACTTTAACTTTATTTTTAACTTTAACTTTAACATTCACTTTAACTTTAACTTTATCTTTACTTTAACTTTAACTTTGACTTTAATTTTAACTTTAACTTTAACTTTAACTTTAACTTTAACCTTAACTTTAACTTTAACACTCACTTTAACTTTAACTTTAACTGTAACTTTAACTTTAAATTTAACTTTAACTTTAACCTTAACTTTAACTTTAACTTTAACTTTAACTTTGACTTTAACTTTAACTTTAACTTTAACCTTAACCTTAACTTTAACTTTAACTTTGACTTTATTTTTAACTTTAACTTTAACTTTCATTTTAACTTTGACTTTATTTTTAACTTTAACTTTAACTTTCGCTTTAACTTTAACATTCACTTTAACTTTAACTTTAACTTTAACTTTAACTTTAACTTTAACTTTAGCTTTAACTTTAACTTTAGCTTTAACTTTAACTTTAACTTTAACTTTAACTTTAACTTTAACTTCAACTTTAACTTTAACCTTAACTTTATCTTTAACTTTAACTTTAATTTTAACTTTAACTTTAACTTTAACCTTAACTTTAACTTTAGCTTTAACTTTGACTTAAACTTTAACTTTAACTTTAACTTTAACTTTAACTTTAACGTTAACCTTAACTTTAACTTTAACTTTCGCTTTAACTTTAACTTTATTTTTATCTTTAACTTTAACTTTAACTTTAACCTCAACTTTAACTTTAACTTTAATTTTAACTTTAACTTTAACCTTAACTTTAACTTTAACTTTCACTTTAACTTTACCTTTAACTTTAACTTTATTTTTAACTTTAACTTTCGCTTTAACTTTAACATTCACTTTAACTTTAACTTTATGATCCGTGAGCTTAGCACCTGCTAACAAAGCAACCTAATATAAACGCACGCAAGTCATTTTCTGTCAAAAATGTCTCATGCACATACAACTTGTATGAGAGCAACTCAAATTGAATTTGCTGCGTGAAAATCTAACTCGATTTCCAATTTTTGTTCTGCGTGACATTTAGATTTGACGTTTGCACACATGCTTTACATTGTCGCAACGCATGCTTATTTGGGTTAGGGCAAAAAAACGACGGTTGTTTGCGTGCGCTAAAAAAACGCAGTGCGGTTTTATTAGGTTGGCTTGCAGTGTTGCCAGGTTAGCCTTTTCGAGGCTAGATTTAGCCTTTTTTTTTTGCCTTTAGCCTCGAAATTTTGTGTTTAGCTTCGTGACTTATTTCTAGCCTTTTTTACTCCGGATGTATTTTTAAAAATTTCTAAAATAAAATAATTTCAATAGTTCCTGTGAACACCTAATACCTAATAATATGAGTTCTCTACAAAAGATTAATTCTTTTTCTGCTGAAAATTCGTTGAAAATTTCAAAGCCAGATGTATTTTCTTACTTTGAAAAAGAGAAGTATAGTTATTCTTCAAGTCAAATAGCATTAATAGAGCTGCAGTGGCGAAAACTTATAACTATACAATGGAAAAATGCACACTCCGCCATGGAATTTTGGTCGGAAGTCCGAGAACATAAAAATGCATTAAGCCAACTTCGTTTTTTAGAACTTGTCGAATTCATATTTAGTTTTTTAGTATTACCACTCAGTAACACGGAGGTTGAAAGAGTTTTAGTGGCATGAAAATTCTGAAAACTAAATTAAGGAACAAACTAAAAATTAAAATGCTTAATGCGCTGCTTAATATTAGATGCTCGTTAAAACGCTTATCTAAATGTTGTAATGACTTTGAAATTACCTATGATCTCATATCTATGGTAAATAGCGAAACTTTATACCCAGACATAAGCTCTTCTGATTCTTCAGATGGGTAATATTTTATATAAATAATTAGTTTGTAATATTTTTTTTATGTATATACACATATGCAATCATTTAAAGTAAAGTTTACAGCAAAATTATTTTTATACTGTAAGTCATTAAGCATGTAATGTATACAATATACAATTTATTTATATATATATATATATATATATATATATATATATATATATATATATATATATATATATATATATATATATATATATATATATTTTACCTTGAACTAGGTCTTAAAGACCGTAAATAAATAAATTAATATTATTATAATTCCATGTGCTAGTCAAAGAAAATGTGCCTGATATGTTTTGAAACAGGAAGTTATGCTTAAGTTATGTTTATAAGTTTTTATTTACAAATTTGTAAACTAAAATATAAAAAAAATTTAATGAATTAACCAAAAAATTTCTGGCCTTTTTTTAGCTTCTTTTTTTTTCTAAATTTAGCCTTTTCTAACCTTTTTTTTTGCCAATCTAGCTTCTTTTTTTTGCATCACCTGGCAACACTGTTGGCTTGTAAGCGACCATATATGTATACGATAAGCGATAGCACAATGGCTACTTCGTGAAAATCAACGATAGCTCTTTTAGTTTGATTTCGATGGTCGTACGGTGAGGAGGTGTCGCACGCGCGCTTAAAAGAGAGTACCAATGAGTGCGTGGGACACATGTTCAACGTTCAGCATTGAAATCAAACTAAATAAATAATTGATTTTGCTTTCGTGCTCGCTACGCGTTCGTGTTTACTAACACATTCTCAATTGGTCACCGTGTAAATGTAGTGGTGCCCACCGCTGTTTGTGATAGAGATCCTGTATGCTTCTAAGATGAATTTATCTGTTGGGTTATGCTTGGTATGACGTTTAAATTGTATTATTCTGCTACTGAGTTTGGTTCACTCAGTTTCTCTTTCTCTCTCATCTTCTATTTGTTGTATAACCTGTTCCATCTCAGCTATTATCTTAAGAGGTTTGAAGTTGTTATTCGTTGTGGGTAAAGTAAATTTTTTACAAAGAGAGAGAAGCCATTTTACTTCCTCGGGAAAATGAATTTCCGTTTTGTTTACAAACCAGCCATTGTTCACCCTTATGCCCAGTTTTTTTAGATTTGTTTGTTTTAGTCTCTCCAGCTTTGTTGATTGTGCTGTTTCTCTCTCGATAGCAACCCTTTGGTTTAGTAGTGTTTGATTTTGTATGACGGAGTTGTAATCAAATTCACTCAGACTGCGTTTCAGTCGTTGCTCTGCATGCAAAGCCTGGTCTTTTGTCGTTTTTTTGTCGATGTTTGCTTGTGTAGTCTCTATGTTCATTACTTTCTTAAGGAGTAGCCGCTTTTCTTTTTCTAGGCGCCCGTGTATGTTGTTTGATGTTGGTTTTATGGTTATTTTCTCTGTAGAGTTTGTCAAGTGGTCGGGTAATATGTCATATTTCCTACATTCTAATAGAAAATTAAGTTGTGATGTTTGTTGGGTTAGTTTTTGTTTTTGTTTGCTGTGACGTTTTAGCATTGTACAAATCCCTTCTCCATATTTTTACTTCATGTGTTTGTAGAAGTTCTTCATGGTCTTGTTTTTCCTTTTATTGTTGTAATGGAAAAATAGATAGATGTAAGCTTTTTTATCGGCAGGCCTTCCGAAATATGTTAAATTTATTAATAAATTGCTGACCAGTTTGGAGTTTTTTGAATTTTATTAGGCTTTGCTGGTCTAGTGCAGTTATTCCCAGTAAAAACTCATGCTTTTTCTAAAAAATATCACCCTATGTTTCGCCAAGCTCCTTGGCATCCTCAGGGGCATAATCTTTATTTTCAACAACAAAAAGACAAAAAAACAAAAACAGAGAATTAATTTTTGAAAACACATACTTAAATCACTATAAAACATTAGTGACAAACTTACATAAAAAGTATTAAATTAAGGTGTAAACATCACACAACATAAAACAACAACATTTAAAACTAAAAACATTCATCAGTACCATGAGCAGTGGGTACTTTTGTCATAATAAAATGTTATAAACAACCCAAATAACTAGCAGCAACAAACTTGGTGTCTTCTTTTCTGTTCATCGTTCTCTCCCTTCTTTGTAATATGTGTAAGCTTTCCAATGTGTATCTCGTCTTTTCTCTCTTCTCCACGTCTATTATTGTTGCATTTTTTAGATCAGGTGTGTGTCCGCCTGTTAGTGCGTGTTGAGCAAGTGCAGTGCTGGTCTTCTTCTTTCTTATACCGGCGTCGTGCTCTGCCAATCGGGGTCCAAGTGCCCTTTTCCTTGTTCCGTAGATTTGGTTGCAGTTCTCGTTATCTCCCCCTCACTAGGGTAGGTACCTTGTCGTTGGGGTGAGAACTTAGCCGATATCCATAGCGCCCGACTATGAGGCGGATCTGTTTAGGACTGGCATCTACGCCGTTTCGCCTCATAGGAGGGCGGCGGGATGTCGGTGACCAAGAACTGCCAACCCCCCTAATCCAGGGTGTTATGCGGACCGTGCCTATTGGACGATTTGCAGCCAGGGGATGTATTCGAATGGAGCCTTTCCGATACCGGGCAACCTCGGGAAGTATTAAGGCCTTATAACAGTAAGGGGCGCTGCTGTGGCGGACGGTTCTTTCCCCGTATATAATACTGGACCGCTTAGCCCGCCTTGTCGGGCAGGTGGTCGTACGACCAAGATGAACGACTCATTATCTGATTGTAATAAGGACGATGTAAAGAGAACTGAGTCGCAATCCAAGGACGACAAATACGAATTAAGCAATGCGTCAGACTCGGGGAGTGAAAGTAGTGCTAATTTAATGAACTCCGTGTTGGAGAAGCACACAAATGAAAACGGAGTAGAAGAGTGGATAAGGGCACGGAGCAAAGGAAGTAAAAGAGCTCTCTCGCAGTACCGTGCAGCACGAAGAATTGTACAACGCTTCGGATCAGTGGTCGACCCAACAGAAGTGGAGATCGAGCGCTTGGTGTGGGCCCATGAAGCGGTAGAATTAGGTCGAAGGCAGTTCAAAAGGTTTGCTGCGAGAAACCCTCGGTTCTGCAACCGGTCCGAGGAGGAAGAAGCGTCGAATGGCAGAATGAAGAGGCACCGTTCGGCGGAAGGTGACAAGCCTGCTTTCAAGAGGCAGAAAGGACCCAGTCCTAGAGCCGCGAGGCAGGGCAGTCGCATAGACAAGACAAGTAGGTCCAAAGCTGTAAGACAGATGGGCTCCAATAGCGAGGTAGCAACTACCTCGAAAGCTGCGAGTCAGAGGGAAGTTCCAATTACGGAAGTAGGATATAAGCCAAAGGGAGATAACGCTAAGACTCCGACTTCCTCGGAGGTGATAAAGGGAGTTAACGCTAAGACTCCGGCTTTCTCGGAGGTGCCAAAGGGAGATAACACTAAGACTCCGGCTTTTCCCGAGAAGATGAGTGATATGGCAAAGCAGTCACTGACTGTAGCGCTGGTTGATCGTAGCAGTCCTTTCGGACAAATGACTACTGAGAGGTGGAGATCTGTGGAAAGAGAGCTTATTAGCTTAATGCTTAAGATGATGCGGGAACAACCAAGTAAGCCCCTTCCAACCTTTGATTCGGGGGGATGGTATAATGGTGTGAAGATGATAGCCTGCGACAACATCGCGAGCTTGCGGTGGTTGTGGTTCCAAACCTGCAAAGGCAAGGCACGAACGCGCGGTTTGGGGTGGTGGATAAAGCGCAAATCCCCACGGTACCAAAATTTAAGGTATGGATACCATGCGTGATGAAGTCGGAGGATACACTGCGACTTCTGCAGAATTAGAATCCGAACATACCGACATAGGATTGGAATATACTTACTGTATCTCGGCCTACAGAAAGTGGTAAAGTTCTACATCTTCCAAATAAACAAGCAGGCGGAGGATATATTGTTCACGCAGCTTGGAAAAATGTCCTTTGGTACAGGCAAAATCCGAATACGCTGGAAGTGGGCGAAGTCGACAAGGACCTCAAAAGCCTAAGGGAAAAAGACCGGTGGAGGTAGCCGACGTCACCGCGAAGGTGTTAGAAGAGGACCAACAGCCAGATAGTTATGTGAGTCGCACAGCTGAACACCCGGCACAACAGCTACAAGAGGCTGAAGGGGGCTTCGAAAAATCTAAACCAAAAGGAAAAGGGGAGGACGACGACGTCACGACGAAGGTGCTGGAGCGTGACGAACAGTCCAATGGTGCTGCGAGTCCAACAGATAAACCCCCAACACATTAAAGTGGCGTCGAGCGAACTCCTCCTAACCCTTGAGGAGGGTTCGTTTGACGTGGCGCTGATCCAGGTGCCGTGGCTCTCATCGGGAGGAGAGGTTTCTGGACTTAGCGCGCGCGGATTTGGCGTTTACTATACGCAAACGGAAGGATGAGTGCGAGCTGTAGTAATGGTAAAGAAACAGCTGCATTCATATATGCTGCCTAATTACACTACTGAGGACCTCGTGGTGGTGGCCGTTGAGTAAAGGAATAAGCAGGCACTTATCCTGGCATCCTGCTACATGGCCCATGCTACGGAGGTTCCACCGATGGAGTGCAAGGGCTAGTACAGGACGAAGGGCGCAAAGGGAGGTTGGTCGTAGGCGCGGATGCAAATGCGCACCACAATGCGTGGGGAGGATCACATACGAACGAGAGAGGCGAATCTCTATTTTTTTACATCGTGCAAACCAATTTGCAGATAGCCAACAGGGGAAATGCCCCTACATACATTGGTCCAACATCCAGCAATGTTTTGGATATTACACGAACGTGATATATCAAGGTATGATTGGATGGTTCTTGATAGACCATACTTCTCCGACCATTCGTATATCAGCTTCAGCATCTACCTAAAGAGGGTAGAGAAATGAGGAACCTTTAGAAACCCTAGGTAAACAAACTGGACTAAATTCCAGAAACAGGTAGAAACGAAACTGGGTCAACCCAAAGAGGTGGCCAATGTGGAAGAACTGAAGGAGTGTAATGAATTCCTCACAAGGACGCTTATGACTGCGTATAACAAAGCTTGCACTCTAAGAAGATTCAGAGGAAAACCAAAGCCGCCATGGTGGAGCAATGAGCTGAGTATTCTAAGAAGACAGGTAGTAAAAGAAATGTTTAAGCTAGCAAAGACCGCGCAAAGCGAAGCATGTCGGGACGAGTACAGGGATCTACTGAGGATCTACAAGCGTGAAATTTCCAGGGCGAAGAGAATCTCATGGAAAAGTTTCTGTACGGATATAGAGTGCTCCAGTGAAACAGCACGGTTGAGAAAAGTCCTAGCAAAGGGAAATATATTCCAGGGACTAATAAAGAAAGAGAACGGGGAATGGTTACGTAATAGTGAGGAATCCCTTGAGCTGCTTCTCGATACACATTTGCCATCGGGATATGGTATAGAAGAGCCAGCAGACAGCACTCACACTTCGATCACGGAGCTGGTAGTGCCGGGCTTGCTGACCGATACCAAGATCGAGTGGGCAGTGAAGACGTTTTCTAAGTTTAAATCGCCTGGCCCAGATGGTATATTCCCGGCCATGCTACAAGTCTCAAGTAGGGCGGTCGTGGAATGGCTTAAAATAATATTCGATGGGTGCATAATACTGAATCATGTACCGCCCTCTTGGAATGTGCTCGTGTAGCTTTCCTGCCAAAGGCGGGAAAGATCGGTCACGTGTACGACCTCTTGGAAACTGCTCATGTAGCTTTCCTACCAAAGGCGGGAAAGATCGGTCACGTGTACGCCAAAGATTATAGACCCATTAGCTTAACATCATTTCTGCTCAAAACCTTTGAGAGGCTGATAGATGTGTACATAAAGTCCAGCGTGGAGGAAAAGCGGCTCTCCACAACACAACATGCGTACACCAAAGGCAAGTCGGTAGACACCGCATTGCATAGGGTGTTAATAAGCGTAGAGAAAGCCCTGGAATATAAGGAATATGCTCTAGGAGTCTTCTTAGACATTGCCGGGCTTTCAATAATGTCTCTAAATGGGCGATCATGGATGGTCTTAATTACATTAAAGTACATCCAGCCTTAACGAGATGAGTCGGCTGCATGTTAAATTTCAGGAAGATTACACCACAATGGGGATTGTACGAGGCCACGAAATCAGTGGGCAGGGGAACGCCACAGGGAGGGGTGCTATCACCTCTGCTGTGGACGCTGGTCATCAACCAACTGTTCAGGCGATTTGATGAGGGACCCGTAAAACTTACGGCTACGCGGATGACGTTGAAATTGCCATAAGTGGAAAGTGCCTTCCAACGATTAGCTCTTTGATGGATCGAGCGCTTCGGGATATTCATACCTGGGCATTAAAATGTCGGGTTGAAAGTCAACGCGGATAAGGCGGATATGGTCTTGTTTACAATGAGGTACAAGGTCCCAAATTGGTGTAGGCCTAAGTTAGGAGGGGTGACTCTACAGGAGAAACCTTGCACAAAGTATCTAGGAATCATCCCAGACAGTAAGCTGTCATGGAAGCTCAACATGGAAGAGAGGGTAAAGAAGGCTTCATCAACGGCACTTTATGCATGTAAAAGAATGCTGGGATGTACGTGAGGCTTATAGCCCCCTCTTTCTCATTGGGTTTTTACAGCGATTGTAAGCGCTATCCTATATTATGGAGTTCTTGTTTGGTGGAAAGGCACACAAAAAGCAACCTACCTCAAAAAATTAGGGGGTTATGCAGATTATCAATGCTTAGCATTACGGGAGCCCTGAAAACAACCCCGAAAGCTGCACTGTATGCCATTGTGCACATTCTACCTGTAGATCTGGTAGAAAAGAACATAGCGTTAACAACTGCACCCAGGCTCGGTGCCTCGGGGCAGCTTGAGCGCCATCCATACGGCCATAGTAGTATAGCGTCATCAATCTCAGGACGAACAGACTAACTGATTCCCTATCTGCGCTTCGATGGCGATCTTAAGGCCACAATAGAGGTGGACGGTTGGCGCAAGGGTGCTCAAATGGCGGACGAGGCGATACATATGTACACAGATGGTTCCAAAGTAGTGGAAGGAGTAGGGTCTGCGGTATACTGTGCTGATCCGGAAATAAACAGATTCTGCAGGCTGCCGGATTACTGTAGCGTTTCCCAAGCGGAAATAGTAGCCGTAACCAAAGCAGTAGAAACCCTGGAAGAAAATAGCCCAAGCTGCAATCGTGTTAACATTTATATTGACAGTCAAGCAGCAACTAAGGCAATAATCTCGCATACCACAGCATCTAAATGCGTGTTAGAGTGTAAGCAGTCCCTGGAGAGAATCGGGACAGGAGAAGCATACATCTATATTAGGTCACAGGGCATATGGGAATAGATGGGAATGAAAATGCGGATGAATTAGCTAAAAAGGGCGCATCCCTTGAACCTTGCTCCGTAGACGTCCCAAATAGACTGGGCGAAATTAAGCGAAGGCGAGAGGTGCACATGATCGACCAATCAGGAAAGGCGTGGGTTCAAGCGCGGGTATGTAAAGTGTCGAAGATTATGTGTAGGTCTTACAACCTCAGACCAACAAAGTTGCTTCTATCATTAAAAAGAGAGGACTGTAGACTCATGACGGGTATTCTGACTGGACACTGCCTTTTGGCGTCAAATGCCTTTAAATTAGGCTTGGTCAGTGATAGCAGATGTAGGAAGTGCGGGCTGGAGGAGGAAACAATCGAGCACGTTCTGTGCCCTGCCCTGCGCTTGCCAGGCTAAGCCTCCAGCTATCAGGAGTGATACAGCTGTCAGATCAGCTGCAAGTGGCTTAAATCCTAGGAAGTTTCTAGTATTTGCCAAGAGGACGGAGTTATTTTATAACATAGGTCCTGGTTTTTGATAGGGGTTTTCAGTTTGGTCATTAGAACAAACTTCTGGTAACACTACGGACTTACTCAGTCTATGTGAGGTCCTCATGGACCGGCCAGCTCAACCTAGCCTAACCTAACCTCTCGTTATCTCCACCTTTTTATTGAATTTCGTAAACCACGTTGTTTTGTTGGTATGGTTCTATACGGCTTTTTGTACGTGTAAAAATGGTAGAGAGTGTGTAGTTCGATTTGTGTGCGAGAGATATGTCCCGTTTTTGTTTTTTCATGTCTTGATTGAAATTTTCCGCAAGTTTGGGAATGTATGTGGCACTGTGGTTTGCTTTGTCTCCGTTGCGTTGTTAGCTGATGTTTTTTCTTGCGCTCTGTTTACTTCTAATAATGTGTGTTATATTAGGGATGTAATTAAGTGGCTTGGGTAATTATTTATTAGTATGTTGTATATTTTTGTTTTATTTTTTCCCCAGACCTGTTTGGGTCTTAGCGTGAATATTTTGTGTATGAGGCTTTTTGCTGTATTTACTTTGACCGTAGAGTGTAGGTGCTGTGCCCGCGGTGCAAGTTAGTTGCCTTTTTTCCTTGAAATCCATTATTTTGTTTTTGTAAAGTTCTTCGACTAGGTTGGTGGTTTTTTTTTTGTAGTGCGTTTGTAGGGTCTGTCCTCGCTTTTTTATACGTCTTTTTGTCTTCAAGTAGCCTGTTCATTTTTTCGTTGTAGTCAGTTCTATACATTGCCCCTGTCTTATTCCCTTTGTCTGAGTCCATCACAATTATGTCTTTGTGATTCTTTAAAAATTCTGTGGTTTTTCTGTATGCTTCTAAGATGAATTTGTCCGTTTGGTTATGCTTGGTATGTCATTTGAATTGTATTATTCTGCTGCTGAGTTTGGTTCACTCAGTTTCTCTTTCTCTCTCATCTTCTATTTGTTGTATAACGTGTTCCATCTCAGCTATTATCTTAAGAGGTTTGAAGCTAGTATTTGTTGTGGGTAAAGTAAATTTTTTACCAAGAGAGAGTAGCTATTTTGCTTCCTCGGGAAAATGAATTTCCGTGTTGTTTATAAACCAGTCATTGTCCATTCTTATGCCCAGTTTTTATACTCAGTTGAGCAGAGCTCACAGACAATGATGACATGATATGAAACTTCTCGCTCTCTGAGAGCGCGTGAAAATGTGCATTTTTTATAACATTGACCATAGATGCCATGATCCTCAAAATCAAATTTGGGCATTTCGGAATAACTTTGGGGTATTTTACATGGTAAAGGTTTAATTTATGATTTTCACCGAAAACTTACTCAAGATTGTCAAATGGGATATCAAAAAACTCGAATTTTTTCAGGATCACAAATACAAAAAAAGCTTATTTTACCCGTTAAAATTTTTTCCGTGACAACACGTGAAATTTAATTTTTTGATAGCTAAGATAAAATGTACTTATCTCTTTTCGTGCGTTAATATAACAGCTCATTTAATTTTGTTATTTCTTGTACAGTTTTGCGTTTTTTATTTCGTGACAAAAAAAAACTAATCATTACTACATATATTATAAATTATTTTTTTATTTAGCATTTCTATTTTGGACTTAAGCTACAATTTTATGTAAATTTTAAACTTTAGCACCCAACTGCTACTAAACGTCCAAAAAAAAGCCAAAAGCCGCATATTGGGCCCAGGATCATGAATACGAAAGCGGAAATTACAAATTTTCCTCTGTCAAGACTACTTCGAGAAAAATTACCTGGCGCTGCTCCGAAAAATCGCGGCAAAAGCTTTCTGTACTGCTGGTAGGTCCAGCTACGTAATCCAAATTATTTTCTCGAAGAGCATCTTTCTGCATAACTGTGCTTGTGTTTTAGTACAAAAAATCATCTAAATTACAATTACCACATGCAAATTTTCAACTTCTACCGACGTCAAAACGCGTTCTTTTACACCTCCCAACGTAATTATCACATAAAACACTACGTACCTGGATTCGTCTTTCTCTCGACTGGGAAATTTGAAAAAATTCTGGCTACCCTCGCATCCCATGACACACTTTTTGTTTCTTGACATTTTGCTAGCAATTAAACAAATTGTTATATTATTTCATATTTTTTCACTGCAGAAAACACTACTTACAACTTATCATAGTTTAAAACTAAATATTTTTCCAAAAATTCGCCTTTTTTACAAATTTTTGATCCGCTTATGTAGTTGAATACACTTGAAATGAAAAATAATAAAAACGCACCGATTTTCTTGGAATTTTTTTTGCGCGGTTTACGCAACTCTGCTCTTCAAGACCCATTCTTGGAAACGAATGAAGGTTGTTTACAATCGAATGAACCAATGTTTACAATTGAATGAACTTTAAGACCCATTCCTGGAAACGAATTGAGAGAGAATGAATGTTTCGTATCATGTCATCATTGCTCACAGAGTATATTAAGTTTGATTGGATAACGGTTGGTTGTACATATATAAAGGAATCGAGATAGATATAGACTTCCATATATCAAAATAAACAGGATCGAAAAAAATTTGATTGAGCCATGTCCGTCCGTCCGTCCGTTAACACGATAACTTGAGTAAATTTTGAGGTATCTTGATGAAATTTGGTACGTAGGTTCCTGAGCACTCATCTCAGATCGCTATTTAAAATGAACGATATCGGACTATAACCACGCCCACTTTTTCGATATCGAAAATTTCGAAAAACTGAAAAAGTGCGATAATTCATTACAAAAGTCAGCTAAAGCGACGAAACTTGGTACATGAGTTGAACTTATGACGCGGAATAGAAAATTAGTAAAATTTTGGACAATGGGCGTGGCACCGCCCACTTTTAAAAGAAGGTAATTTAAAACTTTTGCAAGCTGTAATTTGGCAGTCGTTGAAGATATCATGATGAAATTTGGCAGGAACGTTACTCCTATTACTATATGTACGCTTAATAAAAATTAGCAAAATCGGAGAAGGACCACGCCCACATCTAAAAAAAATTTTTTTTTATAGTAAAATTTTAACAAAAAATTTAATATCTTTACAGTATATAAGTAAATTATGTCAACATTAAACTCCAGCAATAATATGGTGCAACAAAATACAAAAATAAAAGAAAATTTCAAAATGGGCGTGGCTCCGCCCTTTTTCATTTAATTTGTCTAGGATACTTTTAACGCCATAAGTCGAACAAAAATTAACCAATCCTTTTGAAATTTGGTAGGGGCTTATATTCTGGGACGATAACTTATTTCTATTAAAAAGGGCGAAATCGGTTGATGCCACGCCCAGTTGTTATACACAGTCGTCAGTCTGTCCTTCCGCATGGCCGTTAACACGATAACTTGAGCAAAAAGCCAAATATCTTTAATGATCTTAGTTCACGTGCTTACTTGAACTCACTTTATCTTGGTATGAAAAATGAACGAAATCTGACTATGACCACGCCCACTTTTTCCATATCGAAAATTACGAAAAATGAAAAAATGCCATAATTCTATACCAAATACGAAAAAAGGGATGAAACATGGTAAGGTAATTGGATTGTTTTATTGACGCGAAATATAACTTTAGAAAAAACTTTATAAAATGGTTGTGATACCTATCATATTAAGTAGAAGAAAATGAAAAAGTTCTGCAGGGCGAAATAAAAAACCCTTAAAATCTTGGCAGGTATTACATATATAAATAAATTAGCGGTATCCAACAGATGATGTTCTGGGTCACCCTGGTCCACATTTTGGTCGATATCTGGAAAACGCCTTCACACCACTCCCTTTTAAAACTCTCATTAATACCTTTAATTTGATACCCATATCCTACAAACTCATTCTAGAGTCACCCCTGGTCCACCTTTATGGCGATATCTCGAAAGTCCACCTATAGAACTAAGCCCCACTTACTTTTAAAATGCTCATTAACCCCTTTCATTTGATACCCATATCGCGCAAACAAATTTTAGGGGCACCCCTGCTCCACCTTTATGGTGATATCACAAAACGGCGTCCACCTATGGAACTAAGGATTACTCCCTTTTAAAATACTCATTAACACCTTTCTTTTGATACCCATATTGTACAAACAAATTCTAGGGTCACCCCTGGTCCACCTTTATGGCGATATCTCGAAACGGCGTCCACCTATGGAACTAAGGATTACTCCCTTTTAAAATACTCATTAACACCTTTCTTTTGATACCCATATCGTACAAACATATTCTAGAGTCACCCCTGGCCCACCTTTATGGCGATATTTCGAAACGGCGTCCACCTATAGATCTAAGGCCCACACCCTTTTAAAATACGCATTAACACCTTTCGTTTGATGCCCATATTGTACAAACAAATTCTGGGGTCACCCCTGGTCCACCTTTATGGCGCTATCTCGAAACGGCGTCCACCTATGGAACTAAGGATTACTCCCTTTTAAAATACTCATTAACACCTTTCATTTGATACCCATATCGTACAAACGCATTCTAGAGTCACCCCTGGTCCACCTTTATGGCGATATCTCGAAAAGGCGACCACCTATACAACAACCACCACTCCCTTTTAAAACCCTCATTAATACCTTTAATTTGATACTCATATCGTACTGTGGCGTTCCTTATGGAACTCCTTCAGAAAAATTGTTTTTGTGCGCACGCTAATGCACGCATGCTCCACTCAAACACCAAGAAAACAATCAAACACGAATTTTATGCTTAGTTCTAGTTTGGTTTAATTAGGTTTAGATATAGTTTTGTTTACTGTAGAATAAGAGTATTTTTAATATTTAAGTAGTAGCACTTAGTTAATTTAATGTTAATTTAATGTAGAACTAGATTTAGTTTTCTTTTTGTAAATTTGTCGTACACGCCAAGTCTCTGCCAAATTAATAATAATAATGATGGCCGCCTTTTCATTTGCCGACCTCCCCGTTTCCAACTTGTTTCAACACCTGTTGTCCATTCACAATAGACAACAGGGTTGCACCAAGTGGGAAACAGGGTAAGATCATAAGGCTGCTGTTACACCATCCCACTTTTCGAAAAAAGTTTGAAGTCGACAAGTTGATCAGGTTTGTCGGCTTCAACCTTTTTGGGTGGTTATTATTCATCCCGATTGGGAAAAAAATTAGGATAATTTTGAGCTTTGCGGCAGATCTACCTAGGCTAACTTGTCTAGTTTAACTAATTACATTTATTTATATTTCAAGCCTACATATTTACATATATGAATATTAATAGTTTATTTATTATTCTCTTTTTTCTGTAAGTAGCTTATTTTATTTAATTAATTACATTTATCTGTGCTTTAAGCCTACATATTTACATATATGAATATTAATAACTTGTAAAAAAATTGTTTGTAATTCAAATTCATTTAATAGGTTTTGTGTATTAACTTATACGTACATTCTCTATTTGTTTATTTTACTTACAATACGTATTGTTTCCTATCGTTTGACATATTTTTATTTAAATGGGCTTTTACTTAAATTAAGTATGGTTTTAGGGTATGAGAAATTTTGATTTAAATTTGCTTTATTAGCGAAGTGAAAAATAAAAAAAAATCTTTTTTTGACTATCTCAAAATGAAATTGGGTACATCCGATTGTATTTATCTAGGTACTCCTCTTATGCGGTTTTTATGTACCGTTTTGTATTTTTTATTTTCATTATCAAAAATGGTTACGTTTACACCGTCTATACTTGTTACTAGGTATGGGCCCTGATATATGTTTTTATGTTTTTCCCGTGGTTCTTTTTGAACTAAAACCATATCGTTTATGTTTACTACCATTGGTTGTGCATTTTTGTCATATGCATCTTTATTCCTTATTTTGTGTTTTTCTACTAACTCTTTAGCCAAGGCGTGGTATTTTTGCATTCGGTATTTTACTTCGGTATTTACTTCTTAGAAAATAAAATGGACGATTGGCGCTTGTTTATAGACAGTTCAAAGCATAGTTTAAAAGCAGAATTACTCCATAACGGAAATTCGTTACCGTCAATGCCAGTGGCACATTCTGAGAATACTAAAGAAACTTATTCAAGCATATCCAATTTACTTGAGCTCATTCAATATAAACAATTTAATTGGAAAATTTGTGCGGACTGAAAGGTAAGCAGTTTCGGTGGTACAATTTAAAATAAATAGTATATGAAATACATCCCAGGTTGTACCTATAATTCTCGGACTTCAAGGAGGTTTCACTAAATATTGCTGTTTTCTCTGTCTTTGGGACAGCCGTGCGATAGAAAACTATTATATTCAGGAAAACTGGCCACCAAGAGCCGAGTACGAACCAGGTGCCCTCAATATCGCAAACCCGCCTTTAGTAAATCCCGAACGAGTTATTTTGCCAGCACTTCACATCAAATTAGGATTAATGAAAAATTTTGTAAAGGCTTCAAATAAGGACGCGCCATCCTTCCAGTACCTAACGAAAATTTTCCCTAAAATAACTCAAGTCAAATTAAAAGAAGGTATATTTGTTGGTCCGCAAATTAGAAAGTTGCTGAAAGACGAAAATTTTGCGAATCATTTATCATCAGTAGAAGCAGCGGCTTGGGACAGCTTTAAGCAAGTCGTTAGTGGATTTCTTGGCAACACCAAAGATCCCAACTATAGAGAGATGGTCAAAGCCTTGTTGAAAAACTACAGTGTTATGGAACGCAACATGTCCCTCAAAATTCATTGTTTTCTTTCACATTTGGATCATTTTCCGGCAAACCTAGGTGCTGAAAGTGATGAACAGGGTGAAAGGTTTCACCAAGACCTCATGTTTTTTGAAAAACGTTACCAAGGTTTTTGGAATGAAGAAATGATGGGAGATTATTGCTGGACAATAATACGGGAGACAAACCCAGAAAATTATAAACGGGTAGTTAAAAGTACCCACGTCCCTCACTATTGACCACCACGGTAAAATCAAGTTGACTTTTTTTAGATGTAGATATGTTTGTATTTAATGTGGTTGTCGTTGTTGTTTTTTACTGAATTGCTGATTTATACTCATCTTACTCAATTGAATACAGTTTAACGTGCAAACATATGTCTATAATAAAACGTTATAAAAAACAAAAAGGACGTGTGGCACTCGGGGACTGCCGCGGTAAAGCTATTGCATATTATCAACTTATGCAATTATAATTTTTATGCAACATTTTGTTTTCTTTGATATTAATTCAAGTTTTGTCTTTGATATTAATTCAAGTTAACCTTTTTAAGCGTGGCGACCGATAAGAAAACAAATTTTTTACTTTTATTGAATAAATGAGAAGTTAATATTTAACTTTCACTTTAACTTTAACTTTATTTTTAACTTTAACTTCAACTTTAACTTTAACATTCACTTTAATTTTAACTTTAACCTTAACTTTAACTTTAACACTCACTTTAACTTTAACTTTAACTGTAACTTTAACTTTAAATTTAACTTTAACTTTAACTTTAACCTTAACTTTAACTTTAACTTTATTTTTAACTTTAACTTTAACATTCACTTTAACTTTAACTTTATCTTTACTTTAACTTTAACTTTGACTTTAACTTTAACTTTAACTTTAACTTTAACTTTAACCTTAACTTTAACTTTAACACTCACTTTAACTTTAACTTTAACTGTAACTTTAACTTTAAATTTAACTTTAACTTTAACCTTAACTTTAACTTTAACTTTAACTTTAACTTTAACTTTGACTTTAACTTTAACTTTAACTTTAACCTTAACCTTAACTTTAACTTTAACTTTGACTTTATTTTTAACTTTAACTTTAACTTTCATTTTAACTTTGACTTTATTTTTAACTTTAACTTTAACTTTCGCTTTAACTTTAACATTCACTTTAACTTTAACTTTAACTTTAACTTTAACTTTAGCTTTAACTTTAACTTTAGCTTTAACTTTAACTTTAACTTTAACTTTAACTTCAACTTTAACTTTAACCTTAACTTTATCTTTAACTTTAACTTTAATTTTAACTTTAACTTTAACCTTAACTTTAACTTTAGCTTTAGCTTTATCTTTACTTTAACTTTAACTTTGACTTTAACTTTAACTTTAACTTTAACCTTAACTTTAACTTTAACACTCACTTTAACTTTAACTTTAACTGTAACTTTAACTTTAAATTTAACTTTAACTTTAACTTTAACCTTAACTTTAACTTTAACTTTAACTTTAACTTTGACTTTAACTTTAACTTTAACTTTAACTTTAACCTTAACCTTAACTTTAACTTTAACTTTGACTTTATTTTTAACTTTAACTTTAACTTTAACTTTCGCTTTAACTTTAACATTCACTTTAACTTTAACTTTAACTTTAACTTTAACTTTAGCTTTAACTTTAACTTTAGCTTTAACTTTAACTTTAACTTTAACTTTAACTTTAAATTTAACTTTAACTTTAACTTTAACCTTAACTTTAACTTTAACTTTATTTTTAACTTTAACTTTAACATTCACTTTAACTTTAACTTTAGCTTTATCTTTACTTTAACTTTAACTTTGACTTTAACTTTAACTTTAACTTTAACTTTAACCTTAACTTTAACTTTAACACTCACTTTAACTTTAACTGTAACTTTAACTTTAAATTTAACTTTAACTTTAACTTTAACCTTAACTTTAACTTTAACTTTAACTTTGACTTTAACTTTAACTTTAACTTTAACTTTAACTTTAACCTTAACCTTAACTTTAACTTTAACTTTGACTTTATTTTTAACTTTAACTTTCATTTTAACTTTGACTTTATTTTTAACTTTAACTTTAACTTTCGCTTTAACTTTAACATTCACTTTAACTTTAACTTTAGCTTTAACTTTAACTTTAGCTTTAACTTTAACTTTAACTTTAACTTTAACTTTAACTTTAACTTTAACTTTAACTTCAACTTTAACTTTAACCTTAACTTTATCTTTAACTTTAACTTTAATTTTAACTTTAACTTTAACTTTAACTTTAACCTTAACTTTAACTTTAGCTTTAACTTTGACTTAAACTTTAACTTTAACTTTAACGTTAACCTTAACTTTAACTTTAACTTTCGCTTTAACTTTAACTTTATTTTTATCTTTAACTTTAACTTTAACTTTAACCTCAACTTTAACTTTAACTTTAATTTTAACTTTAACTTTAACCTTAACTTTAACTTTAACTTTCACTTTAACTTTAACTTTATTTTTAACTTTAACTTTCGCTTTAACTTTAACATTCACTTTAACTTTAACTTTATGATCCGTGAGCTTAGCACCTGCTAACAAAGCAACCTAATATAAACGCACGCAAGTCATTTTCTGTCAAAAATGTCTCATGCACATACAACTTGTATGAGAGCAACTCAAATTGAATTTGCTGCGTGAAAATCTAACTCGATTTCCAATTTTTGTTCTGCGTGACATTTAGATTTGACGATTGCACACATGCTTTACATTGTCGCAACGCATGCTTATTTGGGTTAGGGCAAAAAAACGACGGTTGTTTGCGTGCGCTAAAAAAAACGCAGTGCGGTTTTATTAGGTTGGCTTGCAGTGTTGCCAGGTTAGCCTTTTCGAGGCTAGATTTAGCCTTTTTTTTTTGCCTTTAGCCTCGAAATTTTGTGTTTAGCTTCGTGACTTATTTCTAGCCTTTTTTACTCCGGATGTATTTTTAAAAATTTCTAAAATAAAATAATTTCAATAGTTCCTGTGAACACCTAATACCTAATAATATGAGTTCTCTACAAAAGATTAATTCTTTTTCTACTGAAAATTCGTTGAAAATTTCAAAGCCAGATGTATTTTCTTACTTTGAAAAAGAGAAGTATAGTTATTCTTCAAGTCAAATAGCATTAATAGAGCTGCAGTGGCGAAAACTTATAACTATACAATGGAAAAATGCACACTCCGCCATGGAATTTTGGTCGGAAGTCCGAGAACATAAAAATGCATTAAACCAACCTCGTTTTTTAGAACTTGTCGAATTCATATTTAGTTTTTTAGTATTACCACTCAGTAACACGGAGGTTGAAAGAGTTTTAGTGGCATGAAAATTCTGAAAACTAAATTAAGGAACAAACTAAAAATTAAAATGCTTAATGCGCTGCTTAATATTAGATGCTCGTTAAAACGCTTATCTAAATGTTGTAATGACTTTGAAATTACCTATGATCTCATATCTATGGTAAATAGCGAAACTTTATACCCAGACATAAGCTCTTCTGATTCTTCAGATGGGTAATATTTTATATAAATAATTAGTTTGTAATATTTTTTTTTATGTATATACACATATGCAATCATTTAAAGTAAAGTTTAAAGCAAAATTATTTTTATACTGTAAGTCATTAAGCATGTAATGTATACAATTTATTTATATATATATATATATATATATATATATATATATATATATATGTATATTTTACCTTGAACTAGGTCTTAAAGACCGTAAATAAATAAATTAATATTATTATAATTCCATGTGCTAGTCAAAGAAAATGTGCCTGATATGTTTTGAAACAGGAAGTTATGCTTAAGTTATGTTTATAAGTTTTTATTTACAAATTTGTAAACTAAAATATAAAAAAAATTTAATGAATTAACCAAAAAATTTCTGGCCTTTTTTTAGCTTCTTTTTTTTCTAAATTTAGCCTTTTCTAACCTTTTTTTTTTGCCAATCTAGCTTCTTTTTTTTGCATCACCTGGCAACACTGTTGGTTTGTAAGCGACCATATATGTATACGATAAGCGATAGCACAATGGCTACTTCGTGAAAATCAACGATAGCTCTTTTAGTTTGATTTCGATGGTCGTACGGTGAGGAAGTGTCGCACGCGCGCTTAAAAGAGAGTACCAATGAGTGCGTGGGACACATGTTCAACGTTCAGCATTGAAATCAAACTAAATAAATAATTGATTTTGCTTTCGTGCTCGCTACGCGTTCGTGTTTACTAACACATTCTCAATTGGTCACCGTGTAAATGTAGTGGTGCCAACCGCTGTTTGTGATAGAGATCCTGTATGCTTCTAAGATGAATTTATCTGTTGGGTTATGCTTGGTATGACGTTTGAATTGTATTATTCTGCTACTGAGTTTGGTTCACTCAGTTTCTCTTTCTCTCTCATCTTCTATTTGTTGTATAACCTGTTCCATCTCAGCTATTATCTTAAGAGGTTTGAAGTTGGTAATTGTTGTGGGTAAAGTAAATTTTTTACAAAGAGAGAGAAGCCATTTTACTTCCTCGGGAAAATGAATTTCCGTTTTGTTTACAAACCAGCCATTGTTCACCCTTATGCCCAGTTTTTTTAGATTTGTTTGTTTTAGTCTCTCCAGCTTTGTTGATTGTGCTGTTTCTCTCTCGATAGCAACCCTTTGGTTTAGTAGTGTTTGATTTTGTATGACGGAGTTGTAATCAAATTCACTCAGACTGCGTTTCAGTCGTTGCTCTGCATGCAAAGCCTGGTCTTTTGTCGTTTTTTTGTCGATGTTTGCTTGTGTAGTCTCTATGTTCATTACTTTCTTAAGGAGTAGCCGCTTTTCTTTTTCTAGGCGCCCGTGTATGTTGTTTGATGTTGGTTTTATGGTTATTTTCTCTGTAGAGTTTGTCAAGTGGTCGGGTAATATGTCATATTTCCTACATTCTAATAGAAAATTAAGTTGTGATGTTTGTTGGGTTAGTTTTTGTTTTTGTTTGCTGTGACGTTTTAGCATTGTACAAATCCCTTCTCCATATTTTTACTTCATGTGTTTGTAGAAGTTCTTCATGGTCTTGTTTTTCCTTTTATTGTTGTAATGGAAAAATAGATGTAAGCTTTTTTATCGGCAGGCCTTCCGAAATATGTTAAATTTATTAATAAATTGCTGACCAGTTTGGAGTTTTTTGAATTTTATTAGGCTTTGCTGGTCTAGTGCAGTTATTCCCAGTAAAAACTCATGCTTTTTCTAAAAAATATCACCCTATGTTTCGCCAAGCTCCTTGGCATCCTCAGGGGCATAATCTTTATTTTCAACAACAAAAAGACAAAAAAACAAAAACAGAGAATTAATTTTTGAAAACACATACTTAAATCACTATAAAACATTAGTGACAAACTTACATAAAAAGTATTAAATTAAGGTGTAATCATCACACAACATAAAACAACAACATTTAAAACTAAAAACATTCATCAGTACCATGAGCAGTGGGTACTTTTGTCATAATAAAATGTTATAAACAACCCAAATAGCTAGCAGCAACAAACTTGGTGTCTTCTTTTCTGTTCATCGTTCTCTCCCTTCTTTGTAATATGTGTAAGCTTTCCAATGTGTATCTCGTCTTTTCTCTCTTCTCCACGTCTATTATTGTTGCATTTTTTAGATCAGGTGTGTGTCCGCCTGTTAGTGCGTGTTGAGCAAGTGCAGTGCTGGTCTTCTTCTTTCTTATACCGGCGTCGTGCTCTGCCAATCGGGGTCCAAGTGCCCTTTTCGTTGTTCCGTAGATTTGGTTGCAGTTCTCGTTATCTCCCCCTCACTAGGGTAGGTACCTTGTCGTTGGGGTGAGAACTTAGCCGATATCCATAGCGCCCGACTATGAGGCGGATCTGTTTAGGACTGGCATCTACGCCGTTTCGCCTCATAGGAGGGCGGCGGGATGTCGGTGACCAAGAACTGCCAACCCCCCTAATCCAGGGTGTTATGCGGACCGTGCCTATTGGACGATTTGCAGCCAGGGGATGTATTCGAATGGAGCCTTTCCGATACCGGGCAACCTCGGGAAGTATTAAGGCCTTATAACAGTAAGGGGCGCTGCTGTGGCGGACGGTTCTTTCCCCGTATATAATACTGGACCGCTTAGCCCGCCTTGTCGGGCAGGTGGTCGTACGACCAAGATGAACGACTCATTATCTGATTGTAATAAGGACGATGTAAAGAGAACTGAGTCGCAATCCAAGGACGACAAATACGAATTAAGCAATGCGTCAGACTCGGGGAGTGAAAGTAGTGCTAATTTAATGAACTCCGTGTTGGAGAAGCACACAAATGAAAACGGAGTAGAAGAGTGGATAAGGGCACGGAGCAAAGGAAGTAAAAGAGCTCTCTCGCAGTACCGTGCAGCACGAAGAATTGTACAACGCTTCCGATCAGTGGTCGACCCAACAGAAGTGGAGATCGAGCGCTTGGTGTGGGCCCATGAAGCGGTAGAATTAGGTCGAAGGCAGTTCAAAAGGTTTGCTGCGAGAAACCCTCGGTTCTGCAACCGGTCCGAGGAGGAAGAAGCGTCGAATGGCAGAATGAAGAGGCACCGTTCGGCGGAAGGTGACAAGCCTGCTTTCAAGAGGCAGAAAGGACCCAGTCCTAGAGCCGCGAGGCAGGGCAGTCGCATAGACAAGACAAGTAGGTCCAAAGCTGTAAGACAGATGGGCTCCAATAGCGAGGTAGCAACTACCTCGAAAGCTGCGAGTCAGAGGGAAGTTCCAATTACGGAAGTAGGATATAAGCCAAAGGGAGATAACGCTAAGACTCCGACTTCCTCGGAGGTGATAAAGGGAGTTAACGCTAAGACTCCGGCTTTCTCGGAGGTGCCAAAGGGAGATAACACTAAGACTCCGGCTTTTCCCGAGAAGATGAGTGATATGGCAAAGCAGTCACTGACTGTAGCGCTGGTTGATCGTAGCAGTCCTTTCGGACAAATGACTACTGAGAGGTGGAGATCTGTGGAAAGAGAGCTTATTAGCTTAATGCTTAAGATGATGCGGGAACAACCAAGTAAGCCCCTTCCAACCTTTGATTCGGGGGGATGGTATAATGGTGTGAAGATGATAGCCTGCGACAACATCGCGAGCTTGCGGTGGCTGGAGGAAGTGGTTCCAAACCTGCAAAGGCAAGGCACGAACGCGCGGTTTGGGGTGGTGGATAAAGCGCAAATCCCCACGGTACCAAAATTTAAGGTATGGATACCATGCGTGATGAAGTCGGAGGATACACTGCGACTTCTGCAGAATTAGAATCCGAACATACCGACATAGGATTGGAATATACTTACTGTATCTCGGCCTACAGAAAGTGGTAAAGTTCTACATCTTCCAAATAAACAAGCAGGCGGAGGATATATTGTTCACGCAGCTTGGAAAAATGTCCTTTGGTACAGGCAAAATCCGAATACGCTGGAAGTGGGCGAAGTCGACAAGGACCTCAAAAGCCTAAGGGAAAAAGACCGGTGGAGGTAGCCGACGTCACCGCGAAGGTGTTAGAAGAGGACCAACAGCCAGATAGTTCTGTGAGTCGCACAGCTGAACAACCGGCACAACAGCTACAAGAGGCTGAAGGGGGCTTCGAAAAATCTAAACCAAAAGGAAAAGGGGAGGACGACGACGTCACGACGAAGGTGCTGGAGCGTGACGAACAGTCCAATGGTGCTGCGAGTCCAACAGATAAACCCCCAAAACATTAAAGTGGCGTCGAGCGAACTCTTCCTAACCCTTGAGGAGGGTTCGTTTGACGTGGCGCTGATCCAGGTGCCGTGGCTCTCATCGGGAGGAGAGGTTTCTGGACTTAGCGCGCGCGGATTTGGCGTTTACTATACGCAAACGGAAGGATGAGTGCGAGCTGTAGTAATGGTAAAGAAACAGCTGCATTCATATATGCTGCCTAATTACACTACTGAGGACCTCGTGGTGGTGGCCGTTGAGTAAAGGAATAAGCAGGCACTTATCCTGGCATCCTGCTACATGGCCCATGCTACGGAGGTTCCACCGATGGAGTGCAAGGGCTAGTACAGGACGAAGGGCGCAAAGGGAGGTTGGTCGTAGGCGCGGATGCAAATGCGCACCACAATGCGTGGGGAGGATCACATACGAACGAGAGAGGCGAATCTCTATTTTTTTACATCGTGCAAACCAATTTGCAGATAGCCAACAGGGGAAATGCCCCTACATACATTGGTCCAACATCCAGCAATGTTTTGGATATTACACGAACGTGATATATCAAGGTATGATTGGATGGTTCTTGATAGACCATACTTCTCCGACCATTCGTATATCAGCTTCAGCATCTACCTAAAGAGGGTAGAGAAATGAGGAACCTTTAGAAACCCTAGGTAAACAAACTGGACTAAATTCCAGAAACAGGTAGAAACGAAACTGGGTCAACCCAAAGAGGTGGCCAATGTGGAAGAACTGAAGGAGTGTAATGAATTCCTCACAAGGACGCTTATGACTGCGTATAACAAAGCTTGCACTCTAAGAAGATTCAGAGAAAACCAAAGCCGCCATGGTGGAGCAATGAGCTAAGTATTCTAAGAAGACAGGTAGTAAAAGAAATGTTTAAGCTAGCAAAGACCGCGCAAAGCGAAGCATGTCGTGACGAGTACAGGGATCTACTGAGGATCTACAAGCGTGAAATTTCCAGGGCGAAGAGAATCTCATGGAAAAGTTTCTGTACGGATATAGAGTGCTCCAGTGAAACAGTACGGTTGAGAAAAGTCCTAGCAAAGGGAAATATATTCCAGGGACTAATAAAGAAAGAGAACGGGGAATGGTTACGTAATAGTGAGGAATCCCTTGAGCTGCTTCTCGATACACATTTGCCATCGGGATATGGTATAGAAGAGCCAGCAGACAGCACTCACACTTCGATCACGGAGCTGGTAGTGCCGGGCTTGCTGACCGATACCAAGATCGAGTGGGCAGTGAAGACGTTTTCTAAGTTTAAATCGCCTGGCCCAGATGGTATATTCCCGGCCATGCTACAAGTCTCAAGTAGGGCGGTCGTGGAATGGCTTAAAATAATATTCGATGGGTGCATAATACTGAATCATGTACCGCCCTCTTGGAATGTGCTCGTGTAGCTTTCCTACCAAAGGCGGGAAAGATCGGTCACGTGTACGACCTCTTGGAAACTGCTCATGTAGCTTTCCTACCAAAGGCGGGAAAGATCGGTCACGTGTACGCCAAAGATTATAGACCCATTAGCTTAACATCATTTCTGCTCAAAACCTTTGAGAGGCTGATAGATGTGTACATAAAGTCCAGCGTGGAGGAAAAGCGGCTCTCCACAACACAACATGCGTACACCAAAGGCAAGTCGGTAGACACCGCATTGCATAGGGTGTTAATAAGCGTAGAGAAAGCCCTGGAATATAAGGAATATGCTCTAGGAGTCTTCTTAGACATTGCCGGGCCTTCAATAATGTCTCTAAATGGGCGATTATGGATGGTCTTGATTACATTAAAGTACATCCAGCCTTAACGAGATGAGTCGGCTGCATGTTAAATTTCAGGAAGATTACACCACAATGGGGATTGTACGAGGCCACGAAATCAGTGGGCAGGGGAACGCCACAGGGAGGGGTGCTATCACCTCTGCTGTGGACGCTGGTCATCAACCAACTGTTCAGGCGATTTGATGAGGGACCCGTAAAACTTACGGCTACGCGGATGACGTTGAAATTGCCATAAGTGGAAAGTGCCTTCCAACGATTAGCTCTTTGATGGATCGAGCGCTTCGGGATATTCATACCTGGGCATTAAAATGTCGGGTTGAAAGTCAACGCGGATAAGGCGGATATGGTCTTGTTTACAATGAGGTACAAGGTCCCAAATTGGTGTAGGCCTAAGTTAGGAGGGGTGACTCTACAGGAGAAACCTTGCACAAAGTATCTAGGAATCATCCCAGACAGTAAGCTGTCATGGAAGCTCAACATGGAAGAGAGGGTAAAGAAGGCTTCATCAACGGCACTTTATGCATGTAAAAGAATGCTGGGATGTACGTGAGGCTTATAGCCCCCTCTTTCTCATTGGGTTTTTACAGCGATTGTAAGCGCTATCCTATATTATGGAGTTCTTGTTTGGTGGAAAGGCACACAAAAAGCAACCTACCTCAAAAAATTAGGGGGTTATGCAGATTATCAATGCTTAGCATTACGGGAGCCCTGAAAACAACCCCGAAAGCTGCACTGTATGCCATTGTGCACATTCTACCTGTAGATCTGGTAGAAAAGAACATAGCGTTAACAACTGCACCCAGGCTCGGTGCCTCGGGGCAGCTTGAGCGCCATCCATACGGCCATAGTAGTATAGCGTCATCAATCTCAGGACGAACAGACTAACTGATTCCCTATCTGCGCTTCGATGGCGATCTTAAGGCCACAATAGAGGTGGACGGTTGGCGCAAGGGTGCTCAAATGGCGGACGAGGCGATACATATGTACACAGATGGTTCCAAAGTAGTGGAAGGAGTAGGGTCTGCGGTATACTGTGCTGATCCGGAAATAAACAGATTCTGCAGGCTGCCGGATTACTGTAGCGTTTCCCAAGCGGAAATAGTAGCCGTAACCAAAGCAGTAGAAACCCTGGAAGAAAATAGCCCAAGCTGCAATCGTGTTAACATTTATATTGACAGTCAAGCAGCAACTAAGGCAATAATCTCGCATACCACAGCATCTAAATGCGTGTTAGAGTGTAAGCAGTCCCTGGAGAGAATCGGGACAGGAGAAGCATACATCTATATTAGGTCACAGGGCATATGGGAATAGATGGGAATGAAAATGCGGATGAATTAGCTAAAAAGGGCGCATCCCTTGAACCTTGCTCCGTAGACGTCCCAAATAGACTGGGCGAAATTAAGCGAAGGCGAGAGGTGCACATGATCGACCAATCAGGAAAGGCGTGGGTTCAAGCGCGGGTATGTAAAGTGTCGAAGATTATGTGTAGGTCTTACAACCTCAGACCAACAAAGTTGCTTCTATCATTAAAAAGAGAGGACTGTAGACTCATGACGGGTATTCTGACTGGACACTGCCTTTTGGCGTCAAATGCCTTTAAATTAGGCTTGGTCAGTGATAGCAGATGTAGGAAGTGCGGGCTGGAGGAGGAAACAATCGAGCACGTTCTGTGCCCTGCCCTGCGCTTGCCAGGCTAAGCCTCCAGCTATCAGGAGTGATACAGCTGTCAGATCAGCTGCAAGTGGCTTAAATCCTAGGAAGTTTCTAGTATTTGCCAAGAGGACGGAGTTATTTTATAACATAGGTCCTGGTTTTTGATAGGGGTTTTCAGTTTGGTCATTAGAACAAACTTCTGGTAACACTACGGACTTACTCAGTCTATGTGAGGTCCTCATGGACCGGCCAGCTCAACCTAGCCTAACCTAACCTCTCGTTATCTCCACCTTTTTATTGAATTTCGTAAACCACGTTGTTTTGTTGGTATGGTTCTATACGGCTTTTTGTACGTGTAAAAATGGTAGAGAGTGTGTAGTTCGATTTGTGTGCGAGAGATATGTCCCGTTTTTGTTTTTTCATGTCTTGATTGAAATTTTCCGCAAGTTTGGGAATGTATGTGGCACTGTGGTTTGCTTTGTCTCCGTTGCGTTGTTAGCTGATGTTTTTTCTTGCGCTCTGTTTACTTCTAATAATGTGTGTTATATTAGGGATGTAATTAAGTGGCTTGGGTAATTATTTATTAGTATGTTGTATATTTTTGTTTTATTTTTTCCCCAGACCTGTTTGGGTCTTAGCGTGAATATTTTGTGTATGAGGCTTTTTGCTGTATTTACTTTGACCGTAGAGTGTAGGTGCTGTGCCCGCGGTGCAAGTTAGTTGCCTTTTTTCCTTGAAATCCATTATTTTGTTTTTGTAAAGTTCTTCGACTAGGTTGGTGGTTTTTTTTTGTAGTGCGTTTGTAGGGTCTGTCCTCGCTTTTTTATACGTCTTTTTGTCTTCAAGTAGCCTGTTCATTTTTTCGTTGTAGTCAGTTCTATACATTGCCCCTGTCTTATTCCCTTTGTCTGAGTCCATCACAATTATGTCTTTGTGATTCTTTAAAAATTCTGTGGTTTTTCTGTATGCTTCTAAGATGAATTTGTCCGTTTGGTTATGCTTGGTATGTCATTTGAATTGTATTATTCTGCTGCTGAGTTTGGTTCACTCAGTTTCTCTTTCTCTCTCATCTTCTATTTGTTGTATAACGTGTTCCATCTCAGCTATTATCTTAAGAGGTTTGAAGCTAGTATTTGTTGTGGGTAAAGTAAATTTTTTACCAAGAGAGAGTAGCTATTTTGCTTCCTCGGGAAAATGAATTTCCGTGTTGTTTATAAACCAGTCATTGTCCATTCTTATGCCCAGTTTTTATACTCAGTTGAGCAGAGCTCACAGACAATGATGACATGATATGAAACTTCTCGCTCTCTGAGAGCGCGTGAAAATGTGCATTTTTTATAACATTGACCATAGATGCCATGATCCTCAAAATCAAATTTGGGCATTTCGGAATAACTTTGGGGTATTTTACATGGTAAAGGTTTAATTTATGATTTTCACCGAAAACTTACTCAAGATTGTCAAATGGGATATCAAAAAACTCGAATTTTTTCAGGATCACAAATACAAAAAAAGCTTATTTTACCCGTTAAAATTTTTTCCGTGACAACACGTGAAATTTAATTTTTTGATAGCTAAGATAAAATGTACTTATCTCTTTTCGTGCGTTAATATAACAGCTCATTTAATTTTGTTATTTCTTGTACAGTTTTGCGTTTTTTATTTCGTGACAAAAAAAAACTAATCATTACTACATATATTATAAATTATTTTTTTATTTAGCATTTCTATTTTGGACTTAAGCTACAATTTTATGTAAATTTTAAACTTTAGCACCCAACTGCTACTAAACGTCCAAAAAAAAGCCAAAAGCCGCATATTGGGCCCAGGATCATGAATACGAAAGCGGAAATTACAAATTTTCCTCTGTCAAGACTACTTCGAGAAAAATTACCTGGCGCTGCTCCGAAAAATCGCGGCAAAAGCTTTCTGTACTGCTGGTAGGTCCAGCTACGTAATCCAAATTATTTTCTCGAAGAGCATCTTTCTGCATAACTGTGCTTGTGTTTTAGTACAAAAAATCATCTAAATTACAATTACCACATGCAAATTTTCAACTTCTACCGACGTCAAAACGCGTTCTTTTACACCTCCCAACGTAATTATCACATAAAACACTACGTACCTGGATTCGTCTTTCTCTCGACTGGGAAATTTGAAAAAATTCTGGCTACCCTCGCATCCCATGACACACTTTTTGTTTCTTGACATTTTGCTAGCAATTAAACAAATTGTTATATTATTTCATATTTTTTCACTGCAGAAAACACTACTTACAACTTATCATAGTTTAAAACTAAATATTTTTCCAAAAATTCGCCTTTTTTACAAATTTTTGATCCGCTTATGTAGTTGAATACACTTGAAATGAAAAATAATAAAAACGCACCGATTTTCTTGGAATTTTTTTTGCGCGGTTTACGCAACTCTGCTCTTCAAGACCCATTCTTGGAAACGAATGAAGGTTGTTTACAATCGAATGAACCAATGTTTACAATTGAATGAACTTTAAGACCCATTCCTGGAAACGAATTGAGAGAGAATGAATGTTTCGTATCATGTCATCATTGCTCACAGAGTATATTAAGTTTGATTGGATAACGGTTGGTTGTACATATATAAAGGAATCGAGATAGATATAGACTTCCATATATCAAAATAAACAGGATCGAAAAAAATTTGATTGAGCCATGTCCGTCCGTCCGTCCGTTAACACGATAACTTGAGTAAATTTTGAGGTATCTTGATGAAATTTGGTACGTAGGTTCCTGAGCACTCATCTCAGATCGCTATTTAAAATGAACGATATCGGACTATAACCACGCCCACTTTTTCGATATCGAAAATTTCGAAAAACTGAAAAAGTGCGATAATTCATTACAAAAGTCAGCTAAAGCGACGAAACTTGGTACATGAGTTGAACTTATGACGCGGAATAGAAAATTAGTAAAATTTTGGACAATGGGCGTGGCACCGCCCACTTTTAAAAGAAGGTAATTTAAAACTTTTGCAAGCTGTAATTTGGCAGTCGTTGAAGATATCATGATGAAATTTGGCAGGAACGTTACTCCTATTACTATATGTACGCTTAATAAAAATTAGCAAAATCGGAGAAGGACCACGCCCACATCTAAAAAAAATTTTTTTTTATAGTAAAATTTTAACAAAAAATTTAATATCTTTACAGTATATAAGTAAATTATGTCAACATTAAACTCCAGCAATAATATGGTGCAACAAAATACAAAAATAAAAGAAAATTTCAAAATGGGCGTGGCTCCGCCCTTTTTCATTTAATTTGTCTAGGATACTTTTAACGCCATAAGTCGAACAAAAATTAACCAATCCTTTTGAAATTTGGTAGGGGCTTATATTCTGGGACGATAACTTATTTCTATTAAAAAGGGCGAAATCGGTTGATGCCACGCCCAGTTGTTATACACAGTCGTCAGTCTGTCCTTCCGCATGGCCGTTAACACGATAACTTGAGCAAAAAGCCAAATATCTTTAATGATCTTAGTTCACGTGCTTACTTGAACTCACTTTATCTTGGTATGAAAAATGAACGAAATCTGACTATGACCACGCCCACTTTTTCCATATCGAAAATTACGAAAAATGAAAAAATGCCATAATTCTATACCAAATACGAAAAAAGGGATGAAACATGGTAAGGTAATTGGATTGTTTTATTGACGCGAAATATAACTTTAGAAAAAACTTTATAAAATGGTTGTGATACCTATCATATTAAGTAGAAGAAAATGAAAAAGTTCTGCAGGGCGAAATAAAAAACCCTTAAAATCTTGGCAGGTATTACATATATAAATAAATTAGCGGTATCCAACAGATGATGTTCTGGGTCACCCTGGTCCACATTTTGGTCGATATCTGGAAAACGCCTTCACACCACTCCCTTTTAAAACTCTCATTAATACCTTTAATTTGATACCCATATCCTACAAACTCATTCTAGAGTCACCCCTGGTCCACCTTTATGGCGATATCTCGAAAGTCCACCTATAGAACTAAGCCCCACTTACTTTTAAAATGCTCATTAACCCCTTTCATTTGATACCCATATCGCGCAAACAAATTTTAGGGTCACCCCTGCTCCACCTTTATGGTGATATCACGAAACGGCGTCCACCTATGGAACTAAGGATTACTCCCTTTTAAAATACTCATTAACACCTTTCTTTTGATACCCATATTGTACAAACAAATTCTAGGGTCACCCCTGGTCCACCTTTATGGCGATATCTCGAAACGGCGTCCACCTATGGAACTAAGGATTACTCCCTTTTAAAATACTCATTAACACCTTTCTTTTGATACCCATATCGTACAAACATATTCTAGAGTCACCCCTGGCCCACCTTTATGGCGATATTTCGAAACGGCGTCCACCTATAGATCTAAGGCCCACACCCTTTTAAAATACGCATTAACACCTTTCGTTTGATGCCCATATTGTACAAACAAATTCTGGGGTCACCCCTGGTCCACCTTTATGGCGCTATCTCGAAACGGCGTCCACCTATGGAACTAAGGATTACTCCCTTTTAAAATACTCATTAACACCTTTCATTTGATACCCATATCGTACAAACGCATTCTAGAGTCACCCCTGGTCCACCTTTATGGCGATATCTCGAAAAGGCGACCACCTATACAACAACCACCACTCCCTTTTAAAACCCTCATTAATACCTTTAATTTGATACTCATATCGTACTGTGGCGTTCCTTATGGAACTCCTTCAGAAAAATTGTTTTTGTGCGCACGCTAATGCACGCATGCTCCACTCAAACACCAAGAAAACAATCAAACACGAATTTTATGCTTAGTTCTAGTTTGGTTTAATTAGGTTTAGATATAGTTTTGTTTACTGTAGAATAAGAGTATTTTTAATATTTAAGTAGTAGCACTTAGTTAATTTAATGTTAATTTAATGTAGAACTAGATTTAGTTTTCTTTTTGTAAATTTGTCGTACACGCCAAGTCTCTGCCAAATTAATAATAATAATGATGGCCGCCTTTTCATTTGCCGACCTCCCCGTTTCCAACTTGTTTCAACACCTGTTGTCCATTCACAATAGACAACAGGGTTGCACCAAGTGGGAAACAGGGTAAGATCATAAGGCTGCTGTTACACCATCCCACTTTTCGAAAAAAGTTTGAAGTCGACAAGTTGATCAGGTTTGTCGGCTTCAACCTTTTTGGGTGGTTATTATTCATCCCGATTGGGAAAAAAATTAGGATAATTTTGAGCTTTGCGGCAGATCTACCTAGGCTAACTTGTCTAGTTTAACTAATTACATTTATTTATATTTCAAGCCTACATATTTACATATATGAATATTAATAGTTTATTTATTATTCTCTTTTTTCTGTAAGTAGCTTATTTTATTTAATTAATTACATTTATCTGTGCTTTAAGCCTACATATTTACATATATGAATATTAATAACTTGTAAAAAAATTGTTTGTAATTCAAATTCATTTAATAGGTTTTGTGTATTAACTTATACGTACATTCTCTATTTGTTTATTTTACTTACAATACGTATTGTTTCCTATCGTTTGACATATTTTTATTTAAATGGGCTTTTACTTAAATTAAGTATGGTTTTAGGGTATGAGAAATTTTGATTTAAATTTGCTTTATTAGCGAAGTGAAAAATAAAAAAAAATCTTTTTTTGACTATCTCAAAATGAAATTGGGTACATCCGATTGTATTTATCTAGGTACTCCTCTTATGCGGTTTTTATGTACCGTTTTGTATTTTTTATTTTCATTATCAAAAATGGTTACGTTTACACCGTCTATACTTGTTACTAGGTATGGGCCCTGATATATGTTTTTATGTTTTTCCCGTGGTTCTTTTTGAACTAAAAGCATATCGTTTATGTTTACTACCATTGGTTGTGCATTTTTGTCATATGCATCTTTATTCCTTATTTTGTGTTTTTCTACTAACTCTTTAGCCAAGGCGTGGCATTTTTGCATTCGGTATTTTACTTCTTTTGAATAATTTTCGATATTATAAATTGGTTCAATTCTTTCGTTCTTCAGTTCAGATGGCACAATGGCCTTTTTACCAAAAATTAATTCAAAGGGAGTAAGTTTATTATCGAATACCGTATTTTGCGTTGTGTTATGCCAAAACGTAAAATATCTCAAATATGTATCCCAATCATCAAAGGAATCATTTAAGTACGCACGTAGGTACTCGTTGAAAACTCTATGGTTTCTTTCGACAGTTCCTACGGTTTCGTGGTGATATGGTGTAGAAAAGTTGTGATCAATATTTAATAAACTGGTTAAATTTGCAAAAATTTCATTTTTGAATTCAGTACCTAAATCTGATTTAATGGATTTCATAACACCGTATATTAAAATGAAGCCTTCGAATAGTGCTGACGCGATGGTTTTTGCACTTTTATCAGGTATTGATATTGTAACTAAGTATTTTGTCAGATCGCAGATTATGGTAAGCGCGAACTTATTACCATATCTCGATTCTGGTAATGGGCCTATGGTATCAATTACGACAATGTCAAAAATTTTATTAGGAGTAGGAGTTAGGACGAGTTCTTGTTTATTTCCTATTTTCACTTTATTCAGAAGACATTTTTCGCATTTCCTAACATAACTAGCTATGTCTTTTGTCATGTTTTTCCAGTAAAATTTGTTTCGTAATTTGGCGTATAATTTTTTCGTTCCACAGTGACCTCCAGTGATGGGATCATTGTGATAAATTGCTAATAATTTTGATTTTTGTTCCTGATCAGTGATTGTTTCAATTGGATGCATTAAAATAATTTTTAAAAATTGTAAAAGCCTATTTCCTCTTTCTTTAAAATTTGTAATTGTAATATATTTGAAAATTAAATCGTTTTTTGGCCATTCTATTTCCTTAATATTGCGTTTTCCGGCTTCTTTTTCTAGCCTCGAAAGTAAATTATCGAAATTCTTTATTTCGTTAGAAAATTCAAAATCAAGTAAAATTGTTCTTTTATGCTTTATATGCTTTATATGCTTTATATGCTTTGTATGCTTTATATGCTTTGTATGCTTTATATGCGCGCATATTCTTAAAAATTGTTTATTGTTTTTATCATGAAATATTTCTGATCTAATACGAGGAATTTTTTTTGAAAAGTTATGAGTGAATTTATCAAACACGTTTAATGTTTGTATGTTTTCACATAAGTCTATATTTCCGGTAGAACTACATTTATCCTTTTTCTTACTCATAGCCCTAGTCTGAACTGCAAATATATTTTTGGTTGATTCTTTTATTTCGCCAATGGTTATGCGAGAAAGTGCATCCGCTCCTACATTTGAATTTCCCTTTATGTACTCTATTGTGAAATTGTATTCTGCCAACTCAAGTCTAATTCTAGAAAGTTTTGAAGATGGGTCTTTCATAGAGAATAAATAGACTAAAGGCCTATGATCTGATTTTACAATAAAGTGATTTCCATAAACGTATGGTCTGAATTGTTTAATGGCAAAATAAATGGCTAATAGTTCTAACTCAATGATGGCTTTCTTTTGTTCTGCCTCATTAAAAGATTTTGACGCATAACATATGGGTAAATCGCTGCCTTGATGTTCTTGGCTGAGTATCGCTCCACATCCCGTCTTAGAAGCGTCTACTGTAATGGTGAACTCTTTAGAAAAATCTGGGTATTGTAATATCTTTGGTGACATTAGGGATGCTCTTAGTGCATCAAAGGCTTTATCGCATGATTCGTCCCAGTTAAATTCTACTCTTTTCCTATTCAGTCTGTTCAGAGGTGCTGCCAGAGATGCAAAGTTTGGAATAAAGCGTCTGTAGTAGTTGGCAAAAGCTACAAACCTTCTTACAGCGTCCTTGTCTGTTGGCTTAGTATAGTTACGAATTGCGTCTATTTTAGATTCGTCTGGTGACAGACCTTCAGCTGAGCATTTGTGTCCTAGGAATGTTACTTCTGGTCTTAGAAAATTGCATTTACTTGGATTGAGTTTAAGGTTGAATGATCTACAAGTATTGAATACTTTAGACAAATTTTTAATGTGATGGGATTCGCTACAGCCGATGACTATAATGTCATCTACATAAAGAAAAGCTACATTAGGGGGTATTCCTGAAAATGCGATGGTCATCATCCTAGAAAACGAATTTGGTGCAATGTTCAGACCAAATGGCAATACCTTCCATCGATACGCTCCGCGATCAGTAGAAAATGAGGTTATATCGCGTGAATCTACGTGTAATGGTATTTGGTGGAATCCAGAAAAAAGGTCTAAGGTTGAGAAAAATTTGGCTCTGCCAAGATTGTCTAAAATATCATCGATTCGTGCTAATGGAAATTTGTCTGCTATTAGCTTCTTGTTAACTGCGCGAAAGTCAACACACATTCGGTATGCTTTTTTGCCATTTATTTTCTTTTTAGGAACTAAGATAAGAGTACTGTTGTAGTTAGAATAGCTTTCTTCTATTAAATCATTTTCTAATAATTTTGTAACCTGTCTGTTAATTTCTTCCCGCTGCGAATAGGGTAGACGATAGTTCTTTATATACACTGGTTCGCTGTCGGTTAACCGCAATTTCTGCTCATAAAAATTATTTAACGTCATTTTATCGTTGTCAAGCGCGAATATGTCAGCATATTGTATGCATAGATCTAAAAGTTCAGATGGTGCATCTTTTGGAATTTGATCTTTTAAAATCGAAGTTATTTCGTTAATTCGCTTCTCATCTGACTTAGTTTTGTCGATTACATAGACGTGATAATTAGATAAGTTTTCTGTTTTAATTGAGTTTTTGTTTACGAATTGTACATCACTTGTGGTATTGATTAATTTTATGACTGGGTTATTGGAGTTTGTAATGCATCTTGCGGTAAATACGCCTTTTTGTGTTTCTTGATATTCAACGAAAAGTGGAGTTGTTGAGTGACGTAAGTCGAAAATTCGAAAAACATCGCATCTTGGTGGTATGACACACATATCTCTTTCTGTTCCGTGTAGGATTGGCATAATGACTTTTTCTTTATTTGCCCAGAATGAGATGCTACTATTTGAATAATTTATTACACATTTATTGTAATGAAGAAAATATTTACCCAGTATACCGTCTGATGGGATATTGAAGTCATCTTTTACCACATGTAAGCTGTGTTCGACTAGATTATTCGAAAAATTTAGGTTTATGTTTATTTTACCCAAAGTAGCAACAGAATCTGATGTAACGCCAGTGATATTCACTATTTCGTCATAGTTAATGGGAATGTGCTTATTTAAGCTAGAGATTTTAATTAGCGAAATATCAGCTTGTGTATCTAGTAAAAATGTACATAATTTGTTAGATCCGGTTATATGAGTTTCGATAAAATCTGAGTAGTTTAGGTTTAGACAAAAAATATTTTTAATATTTATTCGTTTATCTCCTCGTCCCTCAGTGTTCGCTGCTGAGGGGCGTACAAGTTTAAAGAGCGAACGTTTGCATTATTTCGCGTATTTGAACTTCCGGCGTTAGTATTGGTTCTATTTTCTAGCCTATTTTGACTGTTGCTGGTATTACGCGAGTTACTATTTTTTCGATTGTCGTTGTTTTGCCTATAGTTGTTGTTTTGCCTATTTTGATTGTTGTTATTGTATCTAGCGTTATTATTGTTGTTGTACCTATTGAAATTATTATTGTTTTTGAACCTGTTGAAATTGCTATTGTTGTTGTATCTATTATTGTTATTGTAGTAGTTATTGCCTCTATTGTTATTGCGAAAGTTGGGTTGATTGTTAAACCTTGATCGAAAAGCTAATACCTGCCTTTCTGTAGCCTGATTGTTTTGTTCGACTATCATTTTTGCTACGACGTCTTTTGCGTCACTAAAGGAGGTTGATGCGAGAATTGATTTGACTAAGTCTGAGCGCGTATTTAGCGTACAGACGTTTACTGACTGTTCGACTGCCATCTCGTGCGCTTTGTATTTTGATATTCCCTCGATAATTAGAGACCTCTCTAAAGCATCAGATAGTTCCTCTACTCGTTTAGCAAACTCGGTTAAATTATTGTTCGTAACTTTTAGTGAAGCTATTTTCCCTGCAACGACTTTTGAATTGTCTGGCTTTATTCGACTTTTAAGAGCATCTTTAATTTCTTGGATAGATGTTATATTTGTCGGAATTGCTTCTCTTGCTTTCCCTTCGAGCTTCGATTTAACCAATAAAATGAAAGTTGGCACAAGATCTGGATCTATACATCCTTCTACTAGTTCAATTTTATCTATGAAGGAGTCTAGCGCTAAGGGGTCACCGTTATAGTTTTCCCTAAATAAAGGCGCCCACGACCCAATAAACTGTCTCTTTTGCTCTGGTGTAGCCATTATTGTTGGTTCTAGAAAACTAGTACGAGATTGGTTGGAATTTGAGAAAGTTGTTAAAAGCCCTAAAGAGTTGTTTGATGTAACGACTGGGTTATCGAAACCACAGAAGTTTTCTTGTAATGAAATATTTTCGGTGTGAGGTAAAAAACAACTTTGTTCACCGATACGAGTGTCGAGTGTTTCCGGCTTTGATGAGTCGGAGAATTCCTCTTCTTCCTCAAATTCGATTTTGTATGCGTCGAAGGATTCTTTTTCTTCCCGATCCGTATCTGATATAAAAGTGTTATCTTGGACTAAGTCGATGTAGTTGGTTGGTACTTTAATTGTGAAGTTGAGTTTTGTAAAACATTTAATTAATTCTTCCCTAAAACGTGATAAACTTTTATTCACAGCAATTGGCCTAGGTCGGTTTTCAAAATGCCCGTTTGCCTCTATTAAAATGTTATTATAAGACTCAATTAAAGAATATTTATATTCATCTAACTTCTCTTGCCTTGTCGGTAAAGAACGACCTGTATGTAAAACGCGTTTTCTAATTTTAAAGAAATTTTCTCTCAATTCTTTGAATTTTGTTTCGAAATTTCACATTAGCAAAAGGAAGGCTCTTACACTTGCAGCTTTGTATGCTATCCAAGCATTAAGAAATTTTAATGAAAAGAAGGTTGAAATGATTTTATAATCTAATTCGAGTTGTGAAAAAGTTGCAAGTTTGAGGTATGAATATGAACGAATTTGAATGAAAAAGAAATTTGGAATGGTTTTAGAATTTTAAATTGTTTGAGTTCTGAATAAGGACAAATTTGAATTGAGAAGATATTTGAAATGGTTTTGTAACCTGTATTGTATTAACCTAAATTGAATTGTTGCTGCGGATTGAGACATGAATGTGAACAAATTTGAATTGAAAGTGAATATGGAATGGTTTTATCACCTAAGTTGAATTAATAAAAGTGGCAAGTTTGTGTTATGAATGTCAATTTTAATTGAAAAGAAATTTAGAATGATTTTATAATCTAATTTGAATTTTGTATTGAATGTTGAAGTAGAATTAGTGAATTGAATAAATTTGACATTATTTGAAGTTGGAGTCACTTGAGAGACAGCTGGGTTGTATTCCCTGTGAACAATGAATAAAAAAATTGTTTATACCGGGTGTGCTACCATATACGGTATATAAACGAGAATCCTGATCTATTTTTCCAATTTTCCAAGACAGTATTAATTTTAGACGTGGTATGTTTATTGCAATTTAGTATTTATTACAATATTGTTTAACGTGACGGCCGCACCGTTGCACAAAAAGTATTAAATTTTAATATTTAACGTGTCGGCCGCACCGCTACACAGCAAAATGTGGAGTATGAATTGTAAAAATTTATTAAATTTTCATCATTATTTTACGTGTCGGCCGCACCGATTCACCAAAATGTTTTGTTTGTGTTTTTTTTTTTGTATTGTGAGTTAATAAAGTTTTCGATGTATTAAATTTTTACGGTTTGTTAAAGTATTTCAAAGTATTTGACATGTTCAAAATTACTTAAATCTTCGCACAATGTACTATGTATATGCATATGTCTTTCCTTTTTTTTTCTTAAATGCCTCGCTCTTAGACACAATTTATGTAATATATGCATATACATACTCACCCTATAAAAATTTATTGAAAGTATATATGTGTAAGGCCAATTTCGTTTTTTCGATTTGTGTCAAAAAAAAATTTTTTTGAAAGTCGTAGATACTTTAAAGTGATGCAAAAAAAATTCAAAATGTATGTGTATCAATCTTGTTTCGGTCTACATCTATTACATATATGGGATTATCGGAAACTACTTTAATTGACTAATAAATTTGAGAATATCCATTTCACTTTAATTTTGAACGATGCTAAAAGTATGTATTTTTATTGTATGTATTCACGTTTGATTTAGACTGATTATATTTCAAGCTATACACTTTATTGTTGCAAATCTGAATTGCTTTACTTATGAAAATTTAGAGTTATAATGTATGAAAATATTATAAAAATTGGCAAAGTTGAAGAAACAACCGATATTGCGGTTAGGTTTTAAGAATTTTTCCGGAAAATATAGATTTGAGGTTGATCAAATTTGAAAGAAATTTTAAGTATTTTTGCGAAAAATATTGGTTTGAGATTGACCGAATTTAAAGGAATTTTAAAAATTATATCGAAAAATATTTATAAGAAAAATTATGTAACATATGTATGTAGAAACATATGTATGTATTTCAAAAGCAACTACATATTACATCTCAAACATACATTCATACGGCAAGCTACGCCTCACCATACGCTTTCACCGCTGCTGCTGTTCTGCTGCTGTCGTCATCACTTCGCTGCTTCCAATTTTTTCGTTCAGCTTCCTTGTACAGCTGCTATTTTGATGTGCCGTTATTTATAGTGGCTTCGCTTGTTTCGGGGTGCCGTACCTTGCCTTATCCCGTTTTGTTAAGTACAGCTTCCCTTCAATTTGTATGCCGAAACCTCCGTTGTGTTGAGAAATTTTCTTTGTAGATTTTTATGTGTTATATTTTTTTGTAGGTTTTTGTATTTTGTATTTTTTTTGTGAAGATTTTTGTATTTTATATTTTTTTGTAGAATTTTGTATTTTATACTTTTTTTGTAGAATTTTGTATTTTATATTTTTTTGTAGAATTTTTACATTTTATGTTTTATATATTTTCCATTTAGGCCCGTTTAGCGGTTTTCACCAATTGCGCTGCCTTACGAAGGTGGCCTGGTGCTCCATTGTACATTGAATTTGGCAAGCTGCCTCACGGTCGCCATGTGGCGTTCCTTATGGAACTCCTTCAGAAAAATTGTTTTTGTGCGCACGCTAATGCACGCACGCTCCACTCAAACACCAAGAAAACAATCAAACACGAATTTTATGCTTAGTTCTAGTTTGGTTTAATTAGGTTTAGATATAGTTTTGTTTACTGTAGAATAAGAGTATTTTTAATATTTAAGTAGTAGCACTTAGTTAATTTAATGTTAATTTAATGTAGAATTAGATTTAGTTTTTTTTTTTTTTTTTTTTCCCTCACTAGGGTAGGCACCTTGTCGTTGGTGTGAGGGCTTAGCCGAACTCCATAGCGCCCGACTATGAGGCGGAGCTGTTTAGGACTGACATCTACGCCGTTTCGCCTCATAGGAGGGCGGCGGGATGTCGGTGACCAAGAACTGCCAACCCCCTAATCCAGGGTGTTATGCGGACCGTGCCTATTGGACGATTTGCAGCCAGGGGATAAATTCGGCTGTATTCGAACGGAGCCTTCCCGATACCGGGCCATCTCGGGAAGTATTTATGGCCTTACCGCAGTAAGGGGCGCTGCTGTGGCGGACGGTTCTTTCCCCGTATATAATACTGGACCGCTGAGCCCGCCTTGTCGGGCAGGTGGTCGTACGACCAAGATGAACAACTCATTACCTGAATGTAATAAGGAGGATGTAAAGAGGAGGACTGAGTCGCAATCCAAGGACGACAAATACGAATTAAGCGATGCGTCGGACTCGGGGAGCGAGAGTAGTGCTGATTCAATGAACTCCGTGTTGGAGAAGCACACAAATGAAAACGGAGTAGAAGAGTGGAGAAGGGTACGGAGCAGAGGAAGTAAAAGAGCTCTCTCGCAGTACCGTGCAGCACTAAGAATTGTACAACGCTTGGGAGCAGTGGTCGACCCAACAGAAGTGGAGATCGAGCGCTTGGAATGGGCCCATGAAGCGGTAGAAGTAGGTCGAAGGCAGTTCAAAAGGTTTGCTGCGAGAAACCCTCGGTTCTGCAACCGGTACGAGGAGGAAGAAGCGTCGAATGGCAGAATGAAGAGGCAACGTTCGGCAGAAGGCGACAAGCCTGCTTTCAAGAGGCAGAAAGGACCCAGTCCTAGAGCCGCGAGGCAGGGCAGTCGCATAGACAAGACAAGTAGGCCCAAAGCTGTAAGACAGATGGGTTCCAATAGCGAGGTAGCAACTACCTCGAAAGCTGCCAGTCAGAGGGAAGTTCCAACTACGAAAGTAGGAGATAAGCCAAAGGGAGATAACGCTAAGACTCCGGCTTTCTCGGAGGCGCTAAAGGGAGTTAACGCGAAGACTCCGGTGTTCTCGGAGGTTCTAAAGGGAGATAACACTAAGACTCCTGCTTTTCCCGAGAAGATGAGTGATGTGGCAAAGCAGTCACTGACTGTGGCGCTGGTTGATCGTAGCAGTCCGTTCGGACAAATGACTACTGAAAGGTGGAGATCTGTGGAAAGGGAGCTTATTAGCTTAATGCTTAAGATGTTGCGGGAACAACCAAGTAAGCCCCTTCCAACCTTTGATTCGGGGGGATGGTATAATGGTGTGAAGATGATAGCGTGCGACAACATCGCGAGCTTGCGGTGGCTGGAGGAAGTCGTTCCAAACCTCCAAAGGCAAGGCACGAACGCGCGGTTTGAGGTGGTGGATAAAGCGCAAATCCCCACGGTACCAAAAGTTAAGGTATGGATGAAGTCGGAGGATACACTGCGACTTCTGCAGAATCAGAATCCGAACATACCGACACAGGATTGGAAGGTACTTACTGTATCTCGGCCTACCGAGGATGGTCAGTTATACATCTTCCAAATAAACAAGCAGGCGGAGGATATTCTGTACACGCAGCTTGGCAAAATGTCCTTTGGCACTGGCAAAATTTACATGCGACTCAGGAAAAGAAGTCCCGAGGATAAAAATCCTAATACGCTGGAAGTGGGCGAAGTCGAAAAGGACCTCAGAAGCCTAAGGGAAAAAAGACAGGTGGAGGTCCCCGACGTCACCACGAACGTGCTAGAAGAGGACCAACCGCTAAATGGTGCTGTGACTCGCACAGAGGAATACACGGCACAACATTCACGAGGGGCTGAAGGAGGCCTCGAATACTCTAAACCAAAAGGGCAAGAGGAGGACGACGACGTCAAGACGAAGGTGCTGGAGGGGGACAAACAGCCCAATGGTGCTGCGAGTCCTACAGATAAACCTCCAACACAGTAAAGTGGCGTCGAGCGAACTCCTCCTAACCCTTGAGGAGGGTTCGTTTGACGTGGCGCTGATCCAGGAGCCGTAGCTCTCATCGGGAGGAAAGGTTTCTGGACTTAGCGCGCGCGGGTTTGGCGTTTACTACGCACAAACGGAAGGACGTGTGCGAGCTGTAGTAATGGTAAGGAAACAGCTGCATTCATATATGCTGCCTAATTACACCACCGAGGATCTCGTAGCGGTGGCCGTTGAGCAAAAGAATAAGCAGGCATTTATCCTGGCGTCCTGCTACATGGCCCATGCTGCGGAGGTTCCACCGATGGAGTGCAAAAGGCTAGTACAGGAGGAAGGGCGCAAAGGGCGGTTGGTCATAGGCGCAGATGCAAATGCGCACCACAATGCGTGGGGAGGAGCAGATACGAACGAGAGAGGCGAATCTCTATTTTGTTACATCCTGCAAACCAATTTGCAGATAGCCAACAGGGGAAATGTTCCTACATACATTGGTCCAACATCCAGCAATGTTCTGGATATTACATTGGGCTCCGAGCGTGATATATCAAGGTATGATTGGATGGTTCTCGATAGACCATCCTTCTCCGACCATGCGTATATAAGCTTCAGCATCCCACTAAAGAGGGTAGAGAAGGGAGGAACCTTTAGAAACCCTAGGGCAACGAATTGGACTAAATTCCAGAAACATGTAGAAACGAAACTGGGACAACCCAAAGAGGTTGCTAATGTAGAGGAACTGGAGGAGTCGAATGAATTACTAACAAGGACGCTTATGACTGCGTATAACAAAGCTTGCCCTCTAAGAAGATTCAGAGGAAAAGCAAAGCCGCCATGGTGGAGCAATGAGCTGAGTCTTCTAAGAAGACAGGTAAAAGAAATGTTTAAACTCGCAAAGACCGCGGAAAGCGAAGCGTGTCGGGACGAGTACAGGGATCTACTGAGGATCTACAAGCGTGAAATTACCAGGGCGAAGAGAAACTCATGGAAAAGTTTCTGTACGGACATAGAGTGCTCCAGTGAAACAGCACGGTTGAAAAAAGTCCTAGCAAAGGGAAACATAGTCCAGGGACTAATAAAGAAAGAGAACGGGGAATGGTCACGTGATAGTGAGGAATCCCTTGAGGTGCTTCTCGATACACATTTCCCATCGGGAGACGGTTTAGAAGAACCAGCAGACATCACTCACACTTCGATCACGGAGCTAGTGGTGCCGGGCTTGGTGACCGATACCAAGATCGAGTGGGCAGTGAAGACGTTTTCTAAGTTTAAATCGCCGGGCCCAGATGGTATATTCCCGGCCATGCTACAATTCTCAAGCAGGGCGGTCGTGGAATGGCTTAAAATAATATTCGATGGGTGCATAAGACTGAATCATGTTCCGCACTCTTGGAGAACTGCTCGTGTAGCTTTTCTACCAAAGGCGGGGAAGATCGGTCACGTGTATCCCAAAGACTATAGACCCATTAGCTTAACATCATTTCTGCTCAAAACCTTTGAGAGGCTGATAGATGTGTACATAAAGTCCAACGTGGATGGAAAGCTGCTCTCCACAACACAGCATGCGTACACCAAAGGCAAGTCGGTAGACACCGCATTGCATAGGGTGGTAATAAGCATAGAGAAATCCCTGGAATATAAGGAGTATGCTCTAGGAGTCTTCTTGGACATTGCCGGGGCTTTCAATAATGTTGCAAAATGGGCGATTATGGATGGTCTTAATTACATTAAAGTACATCCTGCCTTAATCAGATGGATCGGCTGCATGTTAAATTGCAGAAAGATTACATCACAATGGGGATTGTACGAGGCCACGAAATCAGTGGACAGGGGCACGCCGCAGGGAGGGGTGCTATCACCTCTGCTGTGGACACTGGTCATCAACCAACTGCTCAGGCAATTCGATGAGGGACCCGTAAAACTTACGGCTTACGCAGATGACGTTGCAATTGTCATAAGTGGAAAATGCCTTCCAACGATTAGTTCTTTGATGGATCGGGCGCTTCGGGATATTCATACCTGGGCATCTAATGTCGGGCTGAAAGTCAATGCGGAGAAGACGGATATGGTCTTGTTTACAAAGAGGTACAAGGTCCCAAATTGGACCAGGCCTAAGTTAGGAGCGGTGACCTTACAGGAGAAACCTTGCACAAAATATCTAGGAATCATCCTAGACAGTAAGCTGTCATGGAAGCTCAACGTGGAGGAGAGGGTCAAGAAGGCCTCAAAGGCACTCTATGCATGTAAAAGAATGCTGGGGTGTACGTGGGGCCTATCGCCCTCTCTTTCTCATTGGGTTTTTACAGCGATTGTAAGCCCTATTCTATACTATGGAGTTCTTGTTTGGTGGAAAGCCACACAAAAAAACAACCTACCTCAAAAAATTAGAGGGGGTATGCAGACTATCGATGCTTTGCATTACGGGAGCCCTGAAAACAACCCCGACGGCTGCACTGTATGCCATTTTGCACATTCCACCTGTAGACCTGGTAGCAAAGAACAAAGCATTAACGACCGCAACCAGGCTCGGTGCTTCGGGGCAGCTTGAGCGCCGACCATATGGCCATAGTAGTATAGCGTCCTCAGTCACAAGACGAACAGACTACATGATTCCCTACCTGCACTTTGAGGGAGATCTTAAGGCCACAATAGAGGTGGACGGTTGGCGCAAGGGTGCGCAAATGGCGGACGAGGCGATACATGTGTACACCGATGGTTCCAAAATAGTGGAAGGAGTAGGGTCTGCGGTATACTGCGCTGATCCGGAATTAAGCAGATCCTACAGGCTGCCGGATTACTGTAGCGTTTTCCAAGCGGAAATATTAGCCGTAACCAAAGCAGTAGAAACCCTGGAAGAGAATAGCTTAAGCTGCAACCGTGTTAACTTTTATATTGACAGTCAAGCAGCAATTAAGGCAATAATCTCGCATAGCACAGCATCTAAATGCGTGTTAGAGTGTAAGCAGTCTCTGGAGAGAATCGGGACAGGGAGAAGCATACATCTATATTGGGTCCCAGGGCATATGGGAATAGATGGGAATGAAAAAGCGGACGAATTAGCTAAAAAGGGCGCATCCCTTGAAGCTTGCTCCGTAGACGTCCCAATTAGATTGGGCGAGATTAAGCGAAGGCGAGAGGTGGACATGATCGACCAAGCAGAAAAGGCGTGGGTTCAAGCGCGGGGCTGTAAAGTGTCGAAGATTATGTGTAGGTCTTACAACCTTAGACTAACACAGTTGCTTCTATCATTAAAAAGAGAGGACTGTAGGCTCATGACGGGTATTCTGACTGGACACTGCCTTCTGGCGTCACATGCCTTTAAATTAGGCTTGGTCAGTGATAGCAGGTGTAGGAAGTGCGGGTTGGAGGAGGAAACGATCGAGCACGTTCTGTGCTCGTGCCCTGCACTTGCCAGGCTAAGACTCCAGCTATTAGGAGTGATACAGCTGTCAGATCTAGAAGCAGCAAGTGGCTTAAGTCCTAGGAAGCTTCTAGTATTTGCCAAGAGGACGGAGTTATTTTATAACATAGGTCCTGGTTTTTGATAGGGTTTTTCAGTTTGGTCGTTAAAACAAACTTCTGGTAACACTACGGACTCAATCAGTCTATGTGAGGTCCTCATGGACCGGCCAGTTCAACCTACCTACCTAGATTTAGTTTTCTTTTTGTAAATTTGTCGTACACGCCAAGTCTCTGCCAAATTAATAATAATAATGATGGCCGCCTTTTCATTTGCCGACCTCCCCGTTTCCGACTTGTTTCAACACCTGTTGTCCATTCACAATAGACAACAGGGTTGCACCAAGTGGGAAACAGGGTAAGATCATAAGGCTGCTGTTACAGTACAAACACATTCTAGAGTCACCCCTGGTCCACCTTTATGGCGATATTTCGAAACGGCATCCACCTATAGAACTAAGGCCCACTCCCTTTTAAAATACTCTTTAACACCATTCGTTTGATGCCCATATTGTACAAACAAATTCTAGGGTCACCCCTGGTCCACCTTTGTGGCGATATCTTGAAACGGCGTCCACCTATGGAACTAAGGATTACTCCCTTTTAAAATACTCATTAATACCTTTCATTTGATACCCATATCGTACAAACGCATTCTAGAGTCAACCCTGATCCACCTTTATGGCTATATCACTAAATGGCGTCCACCTATAGAACTATGGCCCACTCCCTCATAAAATACTCTTTAATGCCTTTCATTTGATACACATTCCAGGGTTTCCCTCGGTTCATTTTCCTACATGGTTATTTTCCCTTATGTTGTCACCATAGCTCTCAACTGAGTATGTAATGTTCGGTTACACTTCGGAACTTAACCTTCCTTACTTGTTTTATATTTGTTTTGTTTAGTCTCTCCAGCTTTGTTGATTGTGCTGTTTCTCTCTCGATAGCAACCCTTTGGTTCAGTAGTGTTTGATTTTGTATGATGGAGTTGTAAACAAATTCACTCAGACTGCGTTTTCAGTCGTTGTTCTGCATGCAAAACCTGGTCTTTTGTCGTTTTTGTGTCGATGTTTGTTTGTGTAATCTCTATGTTCATTACTTTCTTAAGGAATAGCCGCTTTTCTTTTTCTAGGCGCCCGTGTATATTGTTTGATGTTGTTTTTATGGTTATTTTCTTTGTAGAGTTTGTTACAAATCTTTTCTCCATATTTGTATTTCATGTGTTTGTAGAAGTTCTTCATGGTTTTGTTTTTAATTTATTGTTGTAATGGAATAATAGATGTAAGCTTTTTTATCGGCAGGCCTTCCGAAATAGGTTAAATTTATTAATAATTTGCTGAGCAGTTTGGAATTTATTTGAATTTTATTAGGCTTTGCTGGTCTAGTGTAGTTAATCCAAGTAAAAACTCGTACTTTTTCTAAAAAATATCACCCTACGTTTCGCCAAGCTCCTTGGCATCCTCAAGGGCATAATCTTTATTTTCAACAACAAAAAGACAAAACGATAACAAACAGAGAATTCATTTTTGAAAACTCATACATAAATCACTATAAAACATTGGTGACAAACTTGCATAAAAAGTATTAAATTAAGGTGTAAACATCACACAACATAAAACAACAACATTTAAAACTAAAAACATTCATCAGCATTGGGTACTTTTGTCATACTAAAATGTCATAAACAAGCCAAATAGCTAGCAGCAATAAACTTGGTGTCTTTTCTCTTCATCGTCCTCTCCCTTCTTTGTAATATGTGTAAGCTTTCCAATGTTGATCTCGTATTTTCTCTTATCTCCACGTCTATTATTGTTGCATTTTTAGATCAGGTGTGTGTCCGTGTGTTAATGCGTGTTGAGCAAGTGCAGTGCTGGTCTTCTTCTTTCTTATAACGGCGGCGTGCTCTGCTAATCGGGTTCCTATTGCACTTTTCGTTGTTCCAATGTAGATTTTGTTGCAGTTCTCGTTATCTCCACCTTTGCATTGAATTTCGTAAACCACGTTGCTTTGTTGGTGTGGTTTTATACGGCTTCTTGTAAGTGTAAAAATGGTAGAGTGTGCAGTTCGATTTGTTTGCGAGAGGTTTGTTCCGCTTTTGTTTTTTCATGTCTTGATTGAAATTTTCCGTAAGTTTGGGAATGTATGTGACACTGCGGTATTGCTTTGTCTCCGTTGCGCTGTTAGCTGATGTTTTTCCCTGCGCTCTGTTTACTTCTAACAAGTAAGGAAGGTTAAGTTCGGGTGTAACCGAACATTACATACTCAGTTGAGAGCTATGGTGACAACATAAGGATAAATAACCATGTAGGAAAATGAACCGAGGGAAACCCTGGAATGTGTTTGTATGACATGTGTATCAAATGAGAGGCATTGAAGAGTATTTTATGAGGGATTGGGCCATAGTTCTATAGGTGTACGCCATTTAGGGATAACGCCGTAAAGGTGGACCAGGGTTGACTCTAGAATTTGTTTGTACGATATGGGTATCAAATGAAAGGTGTTAATGAGTATTTTAAAAGGGAGTAGTCCTTAGTTGCATAGGTGGACGCCGTTTCGAGATATCTCCATAAAGGTGGACCAGGAGTGACCCTAGAATTTGTTTGTACAATATGGGTATCAACAAAAAAAGGTGCTCATGAGTATTTTAAAAGGGAGTGCTCCTTAGTTCCATAGGTGGACGCCGTTTCGAGATATCGTCATAAAGGTGGACCAGGAGTGACCCTAGAATTTGTTTGTATGATATGGGTATGAAACGAAAGGTGTTAATGAGTATTTTAAAAGGGAGGGGGGTTTAGTTCTATAGGTGGACGCCTTTTCGAGGTATCGCAATAAAGGTGGACCAGGGGTGACTCTAGACTTAGTTTGTACGATATGGGTATCAAATGAAAGGTATTAATGAGGGTTTTAAAAGGGAGTGGTGGTAGTTGTATAGGTGGTCGCCTTTTTGATATATCGCCATAAAGGTGGACCAGGGGTGGCTCTAGAATATGTTTGTACATTATGGGTATGAAACGAAAGGTGTTAATGAGTATTTTAAAAGGGAGTGGGCCTTAGTTCTATAGGTGGACGCCTTTTCGAGGCATCGCAATAAAGGTGGACCAGGGGTGACTCTAGACTTTGTTTGTACGATATGGGTATCAAATGAAAAGTGTTAATGAGTATTTTTAAAAGGGAGTGGGCCTTCGTTCTATAGGTGGTCGCCTTTTCGAGATATCGCCATATAGGTGGACCAGTGGTGACTCTAGAATATGTTTGTACGATATGGGTATCAAATGAAAGGTGTTAATGAGTATTTTTAAAAGGGAGTGGGCCTTCGTTCTTAAGGTGGTCGCCTTTTCGAGATATCGCCATAAAGGTTGACCAGGGGTGACTCTAAAATGTGTTTGTACGATATTGGTATCAAATTAAAAGTATTAATGAAAGTTTTAAAAGGGAGTGGTGGTAGTTGTATATGTGAAGGCGTTTTCCAGATATCGACCAAAATGTGGCCAGGGTGACCCAGAACATCATCTGTTGGATACCGCTAATTTATTTATATATGTAATACCTGCCAAGATTTCAAGGGTTTTTTATTTCGCCCTGCAGAACTTTTTCATTTTCTTCTACTTAATATGGTAGGTGTCACAACCGTTTTACAAAGTTTTTTCTAAAGTTATATTTCGCGTCAATAAACCAATCCAATTACCATGTTTCATCCAATTATGGCATTTTTTTCATTTTTCGTAATTTCGATATCGAAAAAGTGGGCGTGGTCATAATCGGATTTCGTTCATTTTTTTACCAAGATAAAGTGCGTTCGGATAAGTGCCTGAACTAAGTTCAGCAAAGATATGTCGATTTTTGCTCTAGTTATCGTGTTAACGGCCATGCGGAAGGACAGACGGACGAAAACAGTTAACGTCATAAAATCTATGCCCGTACCAAATTTCAAAAGGATTGGTAAATTTTTGTTCGACTTATGGCATTAAAAGTATCCTAGACAAATTAAATGAAAACGGGCGGAACCACGCCCATTTTGAAATTTTCTTTTATTTTTGTATTTTGTTGCACCATATCATTACTGGAGTTGAATGTTGGCATAATTTACTTATATACTGTAAAGATATTAAATTTTTTGTTGAAAATTTACTTTAAAAAAATTTTTTTTTAAAGTGGGCGTGGTCCTTCTCTGATTTTGCTAATTTTTATTAAGCGCACATATAGTAATAGGAGTAACGTTCCTGCCAAATTTCATCATGTATCTTCAAAGACTGCCAAATTACAGCTTGCAAAAGTTTTAAATTACCTTCTTTTAAAAGTGGGCGGTGCCACGCCCATTGTCCAAACTAGTTTTCTATTCTGCGTCATAAGTTCAACTCACCTACCAAATTTCATCGCTTTATCTGTCTTTGGTAATGAAATATCGAACTTTTTCGGTTTTTCGAAATTCTCGATATCGAAAAAGTGGGCGTGGTTATAGTCCGATACCGTTAATTTTAAATAGCGATCTGAGATGAGTGGCCAGGAACCTACATACCAAATTTCATCAAGATACCTCAAAATTTACTCAAGTTATCGTATTAACGGACGGACGGATTGTTTTGATATATGGAAGTCTATATCTATCTCGATTCCTTTATACCTGTACAACCAACCGTTATCCAATCAAACTTAATATACTCTGTGAGCTCTGGTCAACTGAGTATAATAATTTGTGTTGTATTAGGGATGTAATTAAGTGGCTCGGGTAATTATTGTTTATTAGTATGTTGTATATTTTTGTTTTATCTTTTCCCCAGAACTGTTTGTGGCTTAGTGTGAATATTTTGTGTATAAGGCTTTTTGCTGTATTTACTTTGTAGTTAGTGGGCTGCGAGGATAGAAAATGTATTATTCTGCCGGAGGATATGGTTTTAGAATACCAGTCCAGCACTATTTAGTTGTTTTTCCTGTGAAACGGAATCATCAAATAATCTTCTTTCTTCATCGTAAATTTCAGTTTGTTGTGGTATCTGTTCAATGTGTTTAGAATTATGTCTAAGTCGTTTCGTTTGACGATCGCAAAAACGTCGTCCGCGTACTTTACTATAAATTTCAGTTGTATGTTGTGGGTTTGCTTCAGTTCGGATATGGTGTTGTCCAGCAAATCGTCCACTATAATATCTGCTATGGTCGGGGAGAGTCGGTTAAAGTGTGTGGGTGTGAATATTTGGTCATCATACATGAAGTAGTTGTTGTCGTTCAGGCAGAAGTTCAAAATTTTAGGGAACTCGTTTTTTGGTATCATTGATTGTATTTTGCCGAATTTGGTCATTATTATTTTAATTGCTAAGTATATTGGTATGTTGATGAACAACGATACCACATCGAATGAAACCAGTATATCTTCTTCAGATAGCTTCATGTTATCCCATCTTTTTATGAGTCTATTGGAGTTCTTTATATTGTATTCGTCTGAAGTTAAGTTAGTTAGTATCTTCCCAATGTATTTTAATAGACCATAACATGGAACGCCGACAAATGACGCAATGGGAAGTAAGGGAATGTCCGTTTTGTGGATCATAGGCAGACCGTAGAGTCTAGGTGCTGTGGCCGCGGTGCAAGTTAGTTGCCTTTTTTCCTTGAAATCTATTATTTTGTTTTTGTAAAGTTCTTCGACTAGGTTGTTATTTTATTTTTGTAATGCGTTTGTAGGGTCTGTCCTCGCTTTTTATACCTTTCATGAACATGAAATGATATATTTACTTTAGTCCGTTGTTTGTAGCGTTGAGAAATATAGAAGATAGACTCACCATTAAGTATACCGAATTGATCAGGGCGACGAACTGAGTTGATATAGCCATCCGTCTGTCCGTCCGTCCGTCCGTCCGTCTGTTTGAACGCAAACTAGTCCCTCAAATATTGAGATATCGCAATGAAATTTGGCACAAGGATGTATTTTTGTATTATATTAGACGTTTGTCGGATCCGGTAGGATCGGACCACTATAGCATATATCTCCCATACAACCGATCGTTCAGACAAGACGATTTTGGTCATTCCTGCCGCAATTTAGAAAGCATAAACGTGAAACTCTGTAATATATATTCGAACATAGAAGATATCCTGAAAAAATCACTTTGATCGAAGCTATATATAGTTATATCCCATACAACCGATCGTTCAGATAGAAAGATTTTTGGCCATTTCTCGCTTAATTTAGAAAGGATAAACGTGAAACTCGGTGATATATGTTTTAATATATTATAGAAGATATCCTGAAAAAATCACTTTGATCGGAGCTATATATAGTATATATCCCATACAACCGGTCGTTCAGATAGAAAGATTTTTGGCATTTTCTCCCTTAATTTCCAATATAAAAATTTTAAACTTGGTGATATTTATTGTAATATATCATAGAAGATTTCATGAAAAAATCATTTCGATCGGAGCTGTATATAATATATATCCCATACAACTGATCGTTCAGATAGAAAGGTTTTTAGCCATTTCTCCCATAATTTCCAATATAAAACGTTAAACTTGGTGATATTTATTCTAATATATCATAGAAGATTTCCTGAAAAAAATCACTTTGATCGGAGCTACATGTTATATAGTATATACCTATCCCATACAACCGATCGTTCAAATAGAAAGATTTTTGGCCATTTCTCCCTTAATTCCCAAAATAAAACGTGAAACTTGGTGATATATGTTCTAATATATCATAGAAGATTTCCTGTAAAAATCATTTCGATCGGAGCTATATATAATATATATTCCATACAACGGATCGTTCAGATAAGGGGGTTTTTTGCGATTTTTTATTATATATTTATCTTAAAAATCGTTTAGGTATGTACATACATCTGTTCACTATATATTTCTTATTTTATATATACGATAATTTGGAGATTACGAACGGGATAAGATTATTGTTCAGCCCCATTCATGAAAGGTATGGAGTCTTCGGCACAGTCGAAGATAGTCTCGTCCTTACTTGTTTATACGTGTTTTTGTCTGCCTGTTCATTTTTTCGTGACAATGTATAGAACTGACTACAACAAAAAACATCAGCTAACAACGCAAACAAAGCAATACCGCAGTGTCATATACATTCCCAAACTTACGGAAATTTTCAATCGAGACATGAAAAAATAAATACGGAACATATCTCTCGCAACCAAACCGAACTGCACACTCTCTACCATTTTTATACGTACAAAAAGCGGTATAGAAGCACACCAACAAACAACGTGGCTTACGATTGGCAGAGCATGACGCCGATATAAGAAAGAAGAAGACCAGCGCTGCACTTGCTCAACACGCACTAACACGCGGGCATACACCTGATCAAAAAAATGCAACAATAATAGACGTGGAGAAGAGAGAAAAGACGAGATACACATTGAAAAGCTTAAACATATTACAAAGAAGGGAGAGAACGATGAACAGAAAAGACACCAAGTTTATTGCTGCTAGCTATTTGGCTTGTTTATGACATTTTAGTATGACAAAAGTACCCAATGCTCATGGTACTGATGAATGTTTTTAGTTTTAAATGTTGTTGTTTTAAGTTGTGTGATGTTTACACCTTAATTTAATACTTTTTATCTAAGTTTGTCACCAACGTTTTATAGTGAGTTATGTATGTGTTTTGAAAAATTAATTCTCTGTTTGTTTTGTTTTGTCTTTTTGTTGTTGAAAATAAAGATTATTCCCCTGAGGATGCCAAGGAGCTTGGCGAAACGTAGGGTGATATTTTTTGGAAAATGTACGAGTTTTTACACTAGACCAGCAAAGCCTAATAATATTGAAATAAGCCCCAAACTGGTCAACAATTTTTTAATAAATTTAACCTATTTCGGAAGGCCTGCCGATAAAACAGCTTACATCTATTTTTCCATTACAACAATAAAAGGAAAAACAAAACAATGAAGAACTTCTACAAACACATGAAGTACAAATATGGAGAAGAGATTTGTACAATGCTAAAACGTCACAGCAAACAAAAACAAAAACTAACCCAACAAACATTACAACTTAATTTCCTATTAGAATGTAGGAAATATGACATATTACCCGACCACTTGACAAACTCTACAAAGAAAATTACCATAAAAACAACATCAAACAATATACACGGGCGCTTAGAAAAAAAAAAGCGGCTATTCCTTAAGAAAGTAATGAACATAGAGATTACACAAACAAACATCGACATTAAAACGACAAAAGACCAGGCTTTGCATGCAGAGCAACGACTGAAACGCAGTCTGAGTGAATTTGATTACAACTCCGTCATACAAAATCAAACACTACTGAACCAAACGGTTGCTATCGAGAGAGAAACAGCACAATCAACGAAGCTGGAGAGACTAAAATAAACAAATCTAAAAAACTGGGCATAAGGGTGAACAATGACTGGTTTGTAAACAAAACGGAAATTCATTTTTCCGAGGAAGTAAAACGGCTACTCTCTCTTGGTAAAAAATTTACTTTACCCACAACAAATACCAACTTCAAACCTCTTAAGATAATAGCTGAGATGGAACAGGTTATACAACAAATAGAAGATGAGAGAGGAAGAGAAACTGAGAAACCCAAACTCAGCAGCAGAATAATACAATTCAAACGAGGTACCAAGCATAACCCAACGGACAAATTCATCTTAGAAGCATACAGAAAAACTACAGAAGTTTTAAAGAATCACAAAATCATAGTTGTGACGGACTAAGACAAAGGGAATAAGACAGTGGCAATGTATAGAACTGACTACAACGAAAAAATGAACAGGCTACTTGAAGGCAAAAACACGTATAAAAAAGCGAGGACAGACCCTAAAAATGCACTACAAAAACAAAACAACAACCTAGTCGAAGAAATTTACAAAAAGTTAATAATAGATTTCAAGGAAAAAAGGCAACTAAATTGCACCGCGGCCATAGCACCTAGACTCTACGGTCTGCCTAAGATCCATAAAACGGACAATCCCTTACGTCCCATTGCGTCATCTGTTAGCGTTCATGTTATGGTCTATCAAAATACATTGGGAAAATACTAGCTAACTTAACTTCAGACGAATGTATCATAGAGAACTCCTACAGACTCAAACAAAGATTGGATAACATGAAGCTATCTGAAGAAGATATACTACTTTCATTCGATGTAGTATCGTTGTTCACCAACATACCAGTACACTTAGCAATTAAAATAATAATGACCAAATTCAGCAAAATACAATCAATGATACCAAAAAACAAGTGCCTTAAAATTTTAAACTTCTGCCTGAACGTTCATGTATGATGACCAAATTTTCACACAAAGTTTCGGAATGCCAATGGGAAACCCACTCTCCCCGACCATAGCAGAGATTATAATGGACGATTTTCTGGACAACACCATCTCCGAACTGAAGCAAACCCGCAACATACAACTGAAATTTATAGTAAAGGACGTGGACCACGTTTTTGCGATCGTCAAACGAAACGACTTAGACATAATTCTAAACACATTGAACAGATACCACAACAAACTGAAATTTACGATCGAGAAAGAAGAGAATTTGATGATCCCGTTTTTGGATGTCCTTATTCACGAGAAAAACAACGAAATAGTGCTGGACTGGTATTCTAAACCCATATCCTCCGGCAAAATAATAAACTTTCTATTTTCGCAGCCCACTAACTACAAAGTAAATACAGCAAAAAGCCTCATACACAAAATATACACGCTAAGCCACAAAAAGTTCTGGGGAATAAATAAAAAAATATACAACATACTAATAAACAATAATTACCCGAGCCACTTAATTACATCCCGAATACAACACAAATTATTAGAAGTAAACAGAGCGCGAGAAAAAACATCAGCTGACAACGCAACGGAGACAAAGCAATACCACAGTGTCACATACATTACCAAAGTTACGGAAAATTTCAATCAAGACATGAAAAAACAAAAACGGAACATACCTCTCGCATACAAATCGAACTGCACACTCTACCATTTTTACACCTACAAAAACCGTATAGAACCACACCAACAAAATAACGTGGTTTACGAAATTCAATGCAAAGGTGGAGATAACGAGAACTGCAACAAAATCTACGTTGGAACAATGAAAAGGGCACTAGGAACCCGATTGGCAGAGCGCGACGCCGATATAAAAGAGAAGAAAACCAGCACTGCACTTGCTCAACGCGCACTAACACGCGATCACACACCTGATCTAAAAAATGCAACAATAATAGATGTGGAGAAGAGTCAAAAGACGAGATACACATTGGAAAGCTTGCACATATTACAAAGAAGGGAGAGAACGATGAACAGAAAAGAAGACACTAAGTTTATTGCTGCTAGTTATTTGGCTTAATTTAATACTTTTTATGTAAGTTTGTCACCAATGTTTTATAGTGATTTATGTATGTGTTTTCAAAAATTAATTCTCTGTTTGTTTTTGTTTTGTCTTTTTGTTGTTGAAAATATTGATTATGCCCTGAGGATGCCAAGGAGCTTGGCGAAACGTAGGGTGATATTTTTTACGAGTACGAGTTTTTACTTGGATTTACTACACTAGACCAGCAAAGCTTAATACAATTCATACAAACTATGTTATTCATTGTAGTAAGATCATTTTTTCAAATTTTTTTGTTGTGAGCTAAAAAACATTATGTTGAAGATTTGTGTTATAAAGTCGATAGTAATATGTCTGCTATAATGTTGTGGGCAGAAACGAATGCTCTCTGATTGAACGCTGCCAAATCTTATGTTGTGCCTGTATCTAAAAGTCTAGTTAATACAGATGATATCCCATCGTTAGTGATCGGCACATCTGCCTTCAAGACTACTGATAAGATAAAGAACTTAGGTTTCATTATCAACAGTAAACTAAGCAGCTCAGATCATGTAAATAAGATTGTTAGCAGTTTATATATTATATTGCGTAAATTATGGCTCTCTGCTCGCTTCACACCTCAAGAAACTCGACGGAAGTTGGTTATGCAATTCATTTTACCACATATAACCTACGCAGAGCTTGTTTACAGCAAACTTAATTCAGTTTCGGCCAATAAAGTAAATGTTGTATTTAACAATGCCACGAGGTATGTGTATGGCTTAAGACGATGTGATCATATATCGTCATTGCGGAAGAAAATTCTTCAATGTAATATTTTAAGTTATTTGGCAGCAAGAAATTGCATATTCACGTATAATTTGTTAGAGAGGAAGACTCCGACGTATCTGTATGATAAGTTACAGCTAACCAGGTCACAGAGATGTAATATTTTGGTTGTTCCTAGATACAACTGAGCGAATGTTTTTCATTAACGCTGCACTATAGGTTAAATGGCAGCTTTTGCTGTGCAAAAGTGATAAAATTAAAGAGCCGTTATAAATAATTTTTTGTTGTTTTTTAGTTGGAATTACTTCAATTAAAAGCCACATGAATTTTGTTTATGCTAAATATAAAGAACGGTTACACAGCTGTGTGTGCACAACTGTGCGTCAAAGTCAACCAATACAATTTGCTTGCAAGTTCAGTAGTGTTCGCTAAATTTTAAGTTCGTGTTTCTTGAATTAAGTTAACAATAATTGATTTATTTAAAATGGAAAATAAAGATACAAGTAAGTAGAAATAATTTTAATTAAAAGGCTTTTTATATATGTCGCTATACTTGTAAATAACTTAATAGTCTGCATAACCTTAAAACGGTGCCATTTGTCTCTAACTTTGACTTTCTGTAAGCTCTATATAATTTTGACCCCTTTTGACCTCTTTCAAATTTTATAAGTAGATTAATTAATAGATAATGTGTCATATGCAATTTATTTTAAATTGCGACTTGTTGCGATTTACGTTTAATACCTCTTTTCTTTAGTTAACCTCGGTATAAAAAAATTAGAATTGTTTGAAATATGGCGAAAAGAATGCACAAAAAAAAGGACAATTTGATGCCGTTTGGAAACACATTGTTGGCAAAATGAAAGACAATACAATTTCGGATGAAGTAGAAAAAAAAACTTAAACAAACATTATATTTTTCTTGCGTAAAATTAGCTCAAAAGTGGAACAAATGTCACAGGAGGCTAGATATCTTCAAGAACGAATATGAATACTTTTGATTATAAAAGTGAAATATTCCGTGCAAAAGAAGAAAACTTAAAGTTTGGACTCCACTGCTGGATAAGATTTTTTGAATTTACATTACATTTAGGCTATAAATGCAAATTGAAAAAGTGGCAGATACGAGGAGATGATAAGTCAATTATCTTAAAAAGAACAAGTAAGGAAGGTTAAGTTCGGGTGTAACCGAACATTACATACTCAGTTGAGAGCTATGGTGACAACATAAGGGAAAATAACCATGTAGGAAAATGAACCGAGGGAAACCCTGGAATGTGTATCAAATGAAAGGCATTAAAGAGTATTTTATGAGGGAGTGGGCCATAGTTCTATAGGTGGACGCCATTTAGGGATATAGCCATAAAGGTGGATCAGAGTTGACTCTAGAATGCGTTTGTACGATATGGTTATCAAATGAAAGGTGTTAATGAGTATTTTAAAAGGGAGTAATCCTCAGTTCCATAGGTGGACGCCGTTTCAAGATATCGCCACAAAGGTGGACCAGGGGTGACCCCAGAATTTGTTTGTACAATATGGGTATCAAACGAATGGTGTTAATGAGTATTTTAAAAGGGAGTGGGCCTTAGTTCTATAGGTGGATGCCGTTTCGAAATATCGCCATAAAGGTGGACCAGGGGTGACTCTAGAATGCGTTTGTACGATATGGGTATCAAATGAAAGGTGTTAATGAGTATTTTAAAAGGGAGTAATCCTTAGTTCCATAGGTGGACGCCGTTTCGAGATAGCGCCATAAAGGTGGACCAGGGGTTACCCCAGAATTTGTTTGTACAATATGGGTATCAAAAGAAAGGTGTTAATGAGTATTTTAAAAGGGAGTAATCCTTAGTTCCATAGGTGGACGCCGTTTCGAGATATCGCCATAAAGGTGGACCAGGGGTGACGCTAGAATTTGTTTGTACAATATGGGCATCAAACGAAAGGTGTTAATGATCATTTTAAAAGGGAGTGGGGCTTAGTTCTATAGGTGGACTTTCGAGATATCGCCATAAAGGTGGACCAGGGGTGACTCTAGAATGAGTTTGTAAGATATGGGTATCAAATTAAAGGTATTAATGAGAGTTTTAAAGGGGAGTGGTGTGAAGGCGTTTTCCAGATATCGACCAAAATGTGGACCAGGGTGACCCAGAACATCATCTGTTGGATACCACTAATTTATTTATATATGTAATATCTCCCAAGATTTTAAGGGTTTTTTATTTCGCCCTGCAGAACTTTTCATTTTCTTCTACTTAATATGATAGGTGTCACAACCATTTTATAAAGTTTTTTCTAAAGTTATATTTCGCGTCAATAAAACAATCCAATTACCTTATCATGTTTCATCCCTTTTTTCGTATTTGGTATAGAATTATGACATTTTTTCATTTTTCGTAATTTTCGATATGGAAAAAGTGGGCGTGGTCATAGTCTGATTTCGTTCATTTTTCATACCAAGATAAAGTGAGTTCAAGTAAGCACGTGAACTAAGTTCATTAAAGATATGTCGATTTTTGCTCAAGTTATCGTGTTAACGGCCATGCGGAAGGACAGACTGACGACTGTGTATAAAAACTGGGCGTGGCATCAACCGATTTCGCCCTTTTTCATAGAAATAAGTTATCGTCCCAGAATATAAGCCCCTACCAAATTTCAAAAGGATTGGTTAATTTTTGTTCGAATAATGGCGTTAAAAGTATCCTAGACAAATTAAATGAAAAAGGGCGGAGCCACGCCCATTTTGAAATTTTCTTTTATTTTTGTATTTTGTTGCACCATATTATTGCTGGAGTTGAACGTTGACATAATTTACTTATATACTGTAAAGATATTAAATTTTTTGTTAAAATTTTACTTTAAAAAAAAATTTTTTTTAAAAGTGGGCGTGGTCCTTCTCCGATTTTGCTAATTTTTATTAAGCGTACATAGTAATAGGAGTAACGTTCCTGCCAAATTTCATCATGATATCTTCAACGACTGCCAAATTACAGCTTGCAAAACTTTTAAATTACCTTCTTTTAAAAATGGGCGGTGCCACGCCCATTGGCCAAAATTTTACTAATTTTCTATTCCCCGTTATAAGTTCAACTCATCTACCAAGTTTCGTCGCTTTAGCTGACTTTTGTAATGAATTATCGCACTTTTTCAGTTTTTCGAAATTTTCGATATCGAAAAAGTGGGCGTGGTTATAGTCCGATATCGTTCATTTTAAATAGCGATCTGAGATGAGTGCTCAAGAACCTACATACCAAATTTCATCAAGATACCTCAAAATTTACTCAAGTTATCGTGTTAACGGACGGACGGACGGACATGGCTCAATCAAATTTTTTTCGATCCTGATTATTTTGATATATGGAAGTCTATATCTATCTCGATTCCTTTATATATGTACAACCAACCGTTATCCAATCAAACTTAATATACTCTGTGAGCTCTGCTCAACTGAGTATAAAAACAGAAATACAAAACGATTTTTGGACAAAGCTCGGACTTCGCGTGGACATGCCCAGAGGAGGTGGCTGCGGTTCCACAAATGACGGAAACACTGCTCGTCGAGCATTTAGTGATCATGAGATTTTTTCTGAAATAACTGCTGTTGACAAAGAGCTTATTTTTCGATTTAAAATCATTTTGATTTGTTTATCCAGACAGTTCGAAATAAACTCAAGCAAATTTGAAATATATTGCTTTGAGACAGCAAAACATTTTCAGGAGCTATATTGATGGTTGCCAATGGCTTCTACGGTACATAAAGTCCTCATGCATTCAAAACAAATAATAGAAAATACGGTGCTCCAACTAGGCTTTTTTGCAGAACAAGCTGCTGAATCGCGACATAAAATATACCAATCCGATAGACTGAATCACGCCCGCAGGAACAACCACATCAATGACCTGTTAGGCGTATTTAATAGAGCTATGGATACATCAGATCCATTAATTTCTACAACATTTTTAAAAATACGCTTACAAAAGCGGAAGCGTTCAACACTTCCACCTGAAGTAATTGATCTATTACGTAGCTGCGAAACGATAGAGTAATTTCAACGTGGCAACGAACACGATGAAATTAGTGAATGTGAAGAGTCTCGTTATGATTTAAATTTACAAAATGAATTATAGGAATTTCAACTTGGCAACGAATACGATGAAATGAATGAATGTGAAGAGTCTCGTTATGATTTAAATTTACAAAATGAATTAGATTTAATCAAGTACTAAATGTTTTACTATAATTACAATAAACGAATGAATTTCATGTTTGCATTAATGGATGCAAAAGGGTTAATATTGATTTTTGATCTTTAATGGGTTAATTTCCATTTTTTAACAGAAATACTTTTACTCTTGAAATGCTAACAAGTTTTAATTTGAGTACCATGATTTTGTTGGATTAATTAGTTTCGCACAGAAAAAGTGGTCCTTTGACCTATAGTGCGCTGCAAGAATTTGGAACTCTATTCCTGAAAGTCTAACTTTAGGACAAAACTTACTTCAATACTTTTCTAGCATATGAATATATGTAAGTAATCTGGGTGTGAATCTATGCTTCCTACTTGCTCCTATTTACCTAGTGATCTTCATCGCCATGTTAGCTATAGGCCTATGTTAAGCAGATATGTTCTTTTTTTTTGGAAATTGTCATAGACAAAGTGCAAAACCACCCAAATAACACAAATCGCAAACATAAGACTTTACTGCTCTGAACCGCAGACACCCCGCTCTATACATACAAATCATAAATTTTTTATTTGAACCTTAATTTTGCAAAATAACGGTTGAATAAAATGTTGCTTTCACAAATGCTATAGACTCTTTCAATAAAGAGAAACAATTTTTAATTTAAAAAAAATTATTAGTTACCTTCTCATGGTAAAAATTGGAAAAGAAAAGTTGTCTACAGTAAGTTTTCTATCCAACTGTGTAAAGTTTGCATCATCGGTTTCAATCAATTTCTTTTTTCCCCGTGATCATTTTGGTACATTTTATCTCGATTAGTTTATGCCATTACGATGCAGAGTGAGAGATGAAACCAATAACCTTATTATATTGGTTAGAATAAAGTAAAATGGATATATCCAAAATTTCACATCACTTGCGAACCATACAAGAACATATGGCACATTTATATAAAAATTTGTGAAAATCGGCGTGATATCGAGCAATCTCTTTAAGTGGCTGTAAACTATTTACTTTACTGCAAAATTTCTAAAATGTACCTACTTGCTAAAAACCATGGATCTTACTGATCTTAGTATTCTTTATTTACGTAGTTTTTTGTGCTTTTTTTCATAAAAAAAGTTTCTTGCACTTTTAATGTTTTTTATGTTATTAGTAAAAATATATATATACGTAGGGTAGAAGGGGGAGGCTTCGACATGAGGGAGGCTTCGACTTTTTCAAATTTGGCCGATGTTATTACTGCCATTGTTCTTATTCCACCAATAAACAGTAACCAAATTGAGTGTGACGCTGTCATGAAAGCTATTCAGTGCTTGTTCAAGGGCGATAGTATGCAGACGAGATTTTTTATTTTTGAAAAGTGTTGATGTAAAAATTGCTGGTAAGTATTCGCGTGTTAAGTGCACAATATAGAATATATAACATGATTAATATTGCAATAAAATTAAGATTTATTGCTTGTAAAGACTTTTTCAATAACACTAAGATGTATTTTTTGGAGCGAAAAATCTAAAAAAAAATAGTTTTTCAAATTTTTTTTTGTCGTGAGCTATAAAACCTAATGTATTATATTTTAAGCAGCAAAAATTAGTTATAATACGTTAAATCAGTTTGAAATGCGTTTTTTATCGTTTTTAGTAGACGGAAATAACAGAAAAAAGTTTTTTCTTCAACTTAGCAAAACAAAAATTTAAATGCCATAAAAACAAATATTTTAAACATTGAAACCACTTTTTCGACAACTACAAACTATGTTATTGATTGTAGTAAAATAGTTTTTCCCAACTTGTTTTGTTGTCAGCTTAAAAACATAATGTATTATGTTTTAAGCAGCAAAAATAAGTTATAATGCGTTAAATCGTTTTGAAATGCGTTTCTAATCGATTGTAGTATACGGAAATATCAATTAAAAAATTTGTCTTCACCTTAGCAAAAAAATGTTTAGTTGTCATAAAAACAAATGTTTTAAACATTGAAACCACTTTTTCGACAACCACTTGTTTACAAACGATGTTACTGATTGTAGTAAAATAATTTTAAAAATTTTTTTTCTGTTGCGGGCTAAAAAACATAATGTATTATGTTTTAAACAGCAAAATAAATTATAATGCGTTAAATCGTTTTGAAGTGCGTTTTTAATCGTTTGTAGTATACGGAAATAACAAAAGAAAATAAAAATTTCTTCAACTTAGCAAAAAAAATTTTAAAATGCCATATAAACAAATGTTTTAAACATTGAAACCACTTTTTCGACAACTACAAACAATGTTATTGATTGTAGTAAAATAATTTTTCCTAAATGTTTTTGTTGTGAGCTGAAAAAGATAATGTGTTATGTTTTAAGCAGAAAAAATAAGTTATAATGCGTTAAATCGTTTTGAAATGCGTTTTTAATTGTTTGTAGTATACGCAAATAACAAAAAAAATGTTTCTTCAACTTAGCAAAAAAAACTTTAAAATGCCATAAAAACAAATGTTTTAAATATTGTGTTACTGCTTAAACCACCAAATGCTCGGAAATATGCCTGAAGACCGTACAGTATTTTAAATTTGATTTAAATGAAACTGTTTGTCAATCACTTCGAAACTGAATTTGAATTATTTTACTACTTATACAAAAAAATTACAACTTGTCTGTATTAATACTCAAAAATACAACCGTGCCGAAAAATGTAAGCGCGTTTGAATTAACCGAAACGTTCCTTCGATGTATCAGTTATCTACGAGAATTCAGACGCGTACGAGGCACGAAAAAATATATAAACACTGCGCTGCGCTCCGCTTTCTAGTTTTACGCTTTAACTAATTTAAACAAATTCTATATAACTGTTAATAAAGCGCAAAAAATCCGCTACATATTTCATTGAACGATTCACTCTAAACTACACAACATTCATACGCTACAAATAATAAAAGCGAATTAATGAAAACTCAGTAAAAGCCAGTTCTTTATACTTTCGAAAGCCTCGGAAATTTATTCAAAATTTGTTTAGTCACAACATATTTTTATATTTTTTCGCAATTTACGTACAAATTGCTCCGCCAACTGTGCTTATATAATCGCAAATCGTAAATATTGTTAATGAAACTCGGAAAGAGTACTCGCGTAAAATCTGCACCAGTAAATTCAAGCTATAATCTTCGTATGAGAAAGCGTTCATCGTACAACAGTACGATTAAGAGTTCCAGCAGTGAGGACGAGGCCAACGCCACAATGGTGGTACCTGCGGCCCTATTCGCTAACTGTGAGTTTTAAAGTGTACACAAGAAATTGTGTAAACTTTGAAATTCTGATTATGTAAACTTCCTGAGTTTTCTTGGCAGCCAGTGTACACTATTCTGACATTCAAAACTCATACGCACTGTTGCAGAATGACTTTTTTGTTTTCATGGCGTTTGATGAATATTTTCTCACTGACATAAGACTTTTACATTCAGAGCTCATTCAGCAAAACAATGTACACAATAATTTACAGAATCGCATGAAAATTTAAAGTGTAAATTGTGTGTGCAAATGAGTTTTCAATGAGTGTACATTTTTCAGTTTTTCACAGTTTCGGAATTGACCCCCTGGGGCCCTATTCGCTAACTGTGATTTTTAAAGTGTACACAAGAAATTGTGTAAACTCTGAAATTCTGATTCTGTAAAGCAAAACTGTGAACAAAAAATTCACTGATAAAAACTTCGTGAATTTTCTTGGCAGCCAGTGTACACTATTCAGACATTCAAAAGTCATACGCACTGTTGCAGAATGACTTTTTTGTTTTCATGGCGTTTGATGAATATTTTCTCACTGACATAAGACTTTTATATTCAGCGCTCATTCAGCAAAACAATGTACACAATAATTTACAGAATCATGAAAATTTAAAGTGTAAATTGTGTGTGCAAATGAGTTTTCAATGAGTGTACATTTTTCAGTTTTTCACAGTTACAGAATTGACCCCCTGATCACCTTATTGAAGACTTAAGGACCCATTACAGATATTTAGCATAGACGTGACTTGGCTTGGGAACTGTCACTTACAGTTCTGTTAAATAAACATTGCATGTTACTGATTACTCAAAACTTAGCAACACTTAACTTGACTTAGAAGTCTGTTGAATTTTGATTTTCTATGTAAGTTCTAAGTGACGTTTACATTTTGAGATGACATTTGTTTGTTTCCATTTCATTTTGACATTTTGTCATACAAATTGACATTTATTTAAAAATAAATTTCAACGCTGATTATGATGCCAGGTTGTATGCGCCAAGTGGAGTATAATCGTGGCTAAGTTGCCAAGTTTACGCCAAGTCAAGTCAAGTCTTTGCTAAGTATCAGTAATGGGGACTTTACGCCAGCAAACATAAACCTTGCAAATGTCACTTGTATCAAAGAGGATAAATATAATAAGAGCCGTTACTCGTTATTTTTTAGGCATTTATTCGATGTAAACTATGAGGTAGTCGCTACATTTTTTTGGGCGAGATGTTTATAAATGTCTTCTATACATTTTCGTGGGGTATTTGTGTTTATTTTTCCGACAGTATTTAATTAATTATTTAATTTTCTTTCCAAAATAAATGGAAAGCAATTCAAAAATATCCCTCATAAAACAAAAGTAGCGACTACCTCACAGTTTACATCGAGTAAATGCCTAAAAAATAACGAGGGAGGGCTCTTATTATATTTATCCTCTTTGCTTGTATCATCGGAGAAGGAAAAGGTAGAATAAAAGGATGCCCTACATCGTCAACAGCTAAAGGGCCAATTAATGGTGACTTATAACCATAAAACCATAACCAGATAAAAAAAACCGATCGAGCCTACCTTATGGAAATCAATGTAATCGATTTATGGTGCCATAACATAACGATAACGCTATAATCATACCATAGCCAACCAATTAGGTTTTGGTTTCTCGACATATCCATAACTTAAAAATATTTGAGTTGGTGAATTTATAACTTTTTGTTGATTTTATTCATTGTTTTGGATAAGTTATGACTAAGAGACTTATTTTTTGTGGAATATATTTGTACTTTTTTGCGTTTTCTTCATTTTTATGAAATTTTCATGATTTATGGTTAAGGCACCATTAATCGATCATATTGGAGATGGTTATGGATATGGGTATGGTTACGACTATGGCGTTAGGGTTAAGGAAGTTTAATTTGCCCTTAACAACGTCACCGCTGCCGACGTATCCAGAAACGAAGCCAAGTCTGCCGGCTTTAAGTCCGTTGAGGTCATCTTTGTTAACTCAGGTAATCGTGTATTTGTATCTGAGACACCCCTTTCTTCGAACGCAAGCATAATAAGTCATGAAAACCTCACTAAAGTTAGCACTACTTCAGCTAGTGCCAATATTGCCGGTGCTAATTTTGCCAGCACCATACATGCCAATTTTTTATCTCCAGGTGCTAATTGTGCCAGCACTACGGGTACTTGCACTCATAATAATAGTGGCCTATATACCACTGCAAACATTTTCGACCCAGCTTCAGTCAGCGTTAACCCCGCCAAAGCCTCTATGTTAATCTCTGCCGACGTTAATGCAGCCAACGTCCAATTCGATGCAACCAGTGGCGCTTTCATGTGGTCGCCCATATGCCGGCCACCAATAATGCAGCCACACTGCTACACAAACAATTTCTATCGAGGTAATTTTCCGCCAGGAAAAAATTTTCCACCCGCGAAAACTTCAGTGTATAACCCACAAAACACCCCTCAGGAACACCCATCCTGGAGTCCGATACGATATTCAGCTACACGTAAGATTTTAGATTTACCAGAGTTCCATGGTTCAACGGAAGAGTGGCCTATGTTTTCCGTGGCTTTTAAGGAATCCACTGAAATGCACTCGTACTCCCAGTTGGAGAATTTGCTGCGCCCTCAGAAAGCCCCAAAAGGAGAGACTAGGCAGCGAGTAGAGTCACTACTGATACAACCATCTAGCGTATATGCAGCCGTGAAAAAATTAGAAATTCACTATGGGCGCCCAGAACTTCGGGATTAGGAGCCAAATTGCCAAGGCTCGAGCCGTTCCACCTATCACTGCCAAAAGAATCGGCGATATACTAAATTTTATTGCGATGGTGTCGAATTTAGTAGCATTTTTAGAAACTTCGGGTGCTACGCTGCACCGGAATAACCCAATATTAATAGACGAGTTAGTGAGCAAATTGCCGCCCAACAAGAGAGAAGAGTGGACACGCCACATCCTCGAAAGACAAAATCCGCACCCAGATGTGCGTCAGTTTTCAAACTGGTTGCAAAACACCGCTATGTACGTGTCTATGGCGATAGATGTTTTGCCAACACGGAATATGTCCAACGATCCTTCATACCACAAGCCGAAAGGCCCATCTAAACCCATAATGACTGTCACAAAAGTGGGAAAACATGCTCATTATGTCATCAAAACTATAGCTTAAATCATTGCTCAAAATGTAAAGATGAAAATTATTCCAAAAAGAAACACTTGTGCTTTTGTTGTCTATAGCCCGTTCATAGTGTACAAAACTGCCGAAAACCATTGTGAATGAAACTAAGTGTGATATCTTCTGCATAGACGTCAAAATTCCAAAGTGATTTGTAATTGACTATCGCTGTCGCATTCTGTATCTCTTTCTATCACCCGCTGAAGATAGCCGGCCCTATGCGCCGCCATATTGAACACCCTGTCAAAACGCTTAAAAGTAGCCATATTGAACATCCTGTCAGGCAGTTGACAGATAAGATATCACATTTACGGCTGAATTCTGTAATTCAGTCTCATATCAAGTCTCTAGATTTGAGATTTTCCTTCAGAGAAAATTTTTGTGACTTGGGATGATTTCGGTATTCAGTAAACGAAAGTCACAAAAACAACGAAATTCACCAAAATGACAATTTACTCATACTTTGAACAAATAATAGAGCATTGCATTTTGTCAACATAATGTTAGGTGGTATTGTGGCTGAGCTTGCTAAGACGCCGTTCACAATTTTTATAGAAAATCCCAAAGTGTGTAGGTTCGAATTTCAGCGGCACCACATAGAGCTCGATGTTTTTTTAAGTATTTTCTATTTTTTTTTTTTTTTTTTCTATGCTTATTTTAATTTGAGGAATAAAAAAAATGTATTTAAAGCGTTTTTCGAAAATAATTTTCATACTTTTTCTGAAAGTTTCACGTTTGTGATCTGCCCCGGCCCAGCTCACAAATTAGTGATTGCTTTTGTGAGGCTGGAGATGCGAGACAGCTTACAGAATGGCAAATTGTTTCAAAAGTGATTTTCACCCCAAATAGTCTCTAATAGTGACTAGAGACGGCTTACTGAATTCAGCTGTTAGTTTCATTCACAATGCCGAAAATGACGTGTATGTGGTATATCGTCATGTAATAAATATCATAATCATTTGCTTCACAATCCCAGTAATAATAACAGAACAAATATTTCATCAGTTGAAACAGCTGTTGCTACAATGTATTTGAATCCAATGCAATCATTCGACCAAATGTCGAATTTACCACAACGTAAACAGACACTCCTAAAATATTTGCCCGTAAAAATAAAAGGTCCAAAAGGAGAAATCAACGTTATTGCCTTCATAATGAAGGCGCAAAAATATCGCTGTTATAAGAAAAGGCAGCAGACGCCATTGACCTCAAAGGCAAAAGCGATTTACTTCGGCTGAAGTGGATTGGAAATAAAAGCATGAGCGAACAGTCGCGGGAAGTATCGTTTGAGATCGGCGGCATAAATGAAGCAGCACCAAGTTATCAAATAAGGGGAGTTCGTACAACAAAGAAGTTGGTATCTACCACAGCAATCGTTAAACTTGAGCGAATTCATGCAACGTCACGAACAGCTGAGAAATATACCAATCACAGATGATACCAATGTAACACCACAAATTCTAATTGGACTTTCGCATGCAGATTTAATAAGAACAAGTAAACATGTCAATTTAGATGATGGTTTTGCAGTCCACAAGACAATGGATCGAACGAATATCGCTCTAATGACGTCAAAATTGGTCCCGTAGATATTGGTTGCACACAACTGGATGAAATAAACAAACATATGTCAGAATATTTTGCTGCAGAAAAGTTTGAAGTTGTGAAATCGCCAATTGTGCACTAAGAAGTAGATATAAGAGCCGAAAATTTGTTGCAACAGACAACAAATTTTGTAAACGGCAGGTATGAAACGGGTTTACTGTGGAGTAAAGCAAATTGAAGCAAAAATGGCACGAGATGAAGAATATGGAAAGTGGTACAAGGAAAAAATTGCAGAGTATGTAGACAAGGGATATTCGAAGTGGCTATCCCCGAGTGAAATAAGTGTAAGTGCTGATCGTACGTGTTATTTAACACATTTTGCTACATGTAACGTAAATAAGGGTAATAAACGTAGACTTGTTTTCGGCGCTGCGTCCAAAATTAATAATATGTCGTTGAATTGTGCCTCAATGAAAGGGCCGGAAAAATACCAGCCCAAATCGCTTTTAGCAATATTATACAAGTTTAGGCAGGGTAAAGTAGCAGTGTGTGGTGACATCCGCGAGATGTTTCATCATATTTTGATTCGTAAAGAAGGTCAAAGAGCGCAATGCTTTCTTTGGAGAGAAAGCGCCCGAAGTATATGTTATGTGCGCAATGATATTTGGATCAATAAGCTCTCCTTGCTCGGCGCAATTCAAAAAAATATGCATGCTGAAAAATATCGAAATATGAATGCAAGAGTTGTGGATGCCATCGTCGACAGGCACTATGTAGATGACTACATGGACAGTTTTGACACCGTCAAAGAAAGTATTAAAGTAACCAAAAATCTAACTGACATCCACAGCAGCGCAGACTTCGAGATAAGAGGGTTTGCATCAAATTCAGAAGAGCTTATGAGAGCTGTATCGAACAATGAGCAATCGTGTACGTAACAAAATAATTATATATGCCGAGGTGGAGGTGCTACCGAAAAGGTACTGCGTTTGCACTGGAACTCAAACGAAGATTATTTTTTATTCAAGCTAACATTTGCAAAAGTGCCAAAAGTTGTTCTGGACTATAGTAGACGACCGACCAAAGCTGAAATGTTAAGCGTTACTATGCCGATATTCGACCCACTTGGTTTTGTTTGTGGAATGGTTTTCAGAGCAAAGGTGCTAATGCAAAGCTTGTGGCACAGAAGCGTTGACTGGCATTAGCAAATCCCTGAAGACATTTATAAAAAATGGATGCAGTGGTACAAAACCCTGAACACAATCGAAGATTTCAAGATGCCCAGATGCTATAGCGTAAGTTTTTTGAACCTGAATGCTAACATACAACTGCATGTTTTTGTCGATGTGAGCGAGACAGAAGTCATATTTGTAGCTGGCCGATCCCGATGTAGCCCGCTCCAGCCCCTGCCCATTCCACGGCTTGAGTTGGGGCAGCTGTCCTGAGCATAAGGTTGAAAGAAGCGGTCATCAATAGCCATGACGTGCAGCCAAATAAAGTGATATTTTGGTCAGACTCAAAAATAGTTCTGCAGTGGATAAGGTCAGATGCCAGATGCTACAAGCAGGTCGTAGCACACCGTATAGCTGAAATCTTGCAAACATCCGAACTCAATCAGTGGAGGTGGGTCCCATGTATAGACAACCCAGCCGATGACGCAACGCGCATCAAAATATTTTTTGGAAATGGTAAGTGGTTAAGTGGACCTAACTTTTTGAGATCTGATACTAAATGGCCAATAATGCCAAGCGATATTAATCGAAACGAACGCCAAGAAGAGAGACGCTGTAATCAAATATACACGATAGCTTTAGCAGACGTGATAATCCCATTCAACAGGTATTGAAATTATTATAAGTTTTTAAGAGTATGAGGTGGGTTTTGTCGAAGGCTGAGGTAGCACTCAGTCTATCCAGGGTCAAGTAGAGGTCCCACAAACCCCCACTTAATAAGAACACAGTTGTTATATGTTAATGACGAATACACACACACACACGGCTTGACGGGTAGTGAAGGCAGCAGTTTTCCGTGCGAAGATGGCGCGGGAGGGAGGCGAGCGGCGGCTAACGGTCGTTGTAATAGCAGAGGGGTCGGTGCGGCGGTCGAACGACGGGATCTGCACGGCGGCCGGACGGCGGACAGTATTAGCGGACAGATTGGTACAGCGGTATGCAGTGGTGGGATTAGCACGGCGGCTGGACGGCGGACAGTATTAGCGGACAGATTGGTACAGCGGTATGCAGTGGCGGGATTAGCACGGCGGCTGGACGGCGGACAGTATTAGCGGACGGATGGATGTAGTGGTATGGATGCAGTGACGGTACCAGCGAGCTGGTTGGACGGTGGTGAGATAGCAGCGGCTAACGGTCGTCGTAGCAGCGGCGCAACGGCGGTAGGATAGCGAAGGCAACAACGGGCAACGGAGCGCGTATCAGTGGCGTGGCCAAGATGGGGTGCTGGGGCGAACGTTCTACTTGATTACCTTTTCGGGCGGTTGCGGGTGGCGGCTTCCTGCGAGGACGCTGTCATAGTTGCGGCAGCGGAGGGACCTGCGAGGAATGAATAAGAGTTCTGGTTAATGCCGGTCGGCCAGTTGGACACCACCGCCTCCATGCCCACACGAATGCAGGGCTGGACGCGGAGTTGTACCAGCAGGAATTCCGAAGGCCGATCCATGGGCTGAGGGGAAGTGCACCTTACGGCACAGCGGTAGCCCCTTTAGCTGCTGGACGAGTCGACGGCCGGGCCGGGGCGGAGGGGAAAAGGGCCGGATGGTCATAAGGCGGCGAGCGCCCCCCCCCCACCTAGCTGGGACACGGGCGAGAAAACCATAAAGGCGACGACCCGTTGTCCCCGCAAGTGAGGGTGACCCGTTCCCTGACAGCGCCCCTTTCCACTCCGTGGTGTGGTTGGCTCACTCGCCTCCAGTGCTGTCTCGCTAGCTGGACACCACCGCCTCCATGCTTGCACGATGGCAGGGCTGGTCGCGGAGTTGTACCAGCTTTGTAGGTCGATCCGTGGGCTGAGGGGAAGTGCGCCTTGACGGCACAGCGGTAGCCCCTTTAGCCGACGGGTCGCTCTACTGCCTGAGCCAGGACTGAGGGGAAGGGATCTATCGGCCGAACGGCGGCGAGCCCCCTCCTTACTTGGCTGGGACACGGGCGAGAAAAACATAATGCCGACGACCCGTTATCCCACAAGCAAAGGGTGAGCAGTGCCGTGGCGGCGCCCTCTTTCCCTCTGTAGGTGGGATTGGCTCGTTCGCTGGACATCGCTCACCCCGTGGTTGCACACTAAGGTAAGGTGCCGGGGGGCGGTGCACCAGCTCTGTCCTTGCCGGTTCGTAGGCTGCGAGGAGAAACTGGGGCCCGAAGGCACCACGCTACGCAGCTGCCGAACGGGGTCGGCTGGAGCCTTAGCTGAGAGGAAGGGGCGGGGTAGCCCTAAGGCGGCGGCCCCCCCCTTACTTAGCTGGGACACGGGCGAGAAAACCATAAAGGCGACGACCCGTTGTCCCCGCAATCAAGGGGGACTAGTGCCAAGGCAGCACCCCTTCAACTCAGCTAGTCAGGAGGAGTGACATTAACAAAGCAACCACTTCCTCTGAATAACCTGCGAGGAATGAAGTGACAACAACCAATTCATTCTCTTTTATACTGCTTCTGCTATGATGCGAGTGAGAAATGAATCGCTAATTGGGTGCTTCAGTTTGCCATTTACTGTGAGTTGGCGTACCGTGTGCATATTATTGTTATCGCCAAATGCTATTCGCATGCATTGGTATGTAGCTGCTGATGTTGGCTACCTGTTAATGTACTATGTATGTATACTCTCAGGAGTAGGTGAAAAAGGGTTAGAGTGGGGGTCTCAGGCGTAGGAGAAAAAGGGTTACAGTGGGGGTCATACTATTGTAACGCTACGTTACAGTCCCCCTCATGGAAAGCTGCTGTGAGGAACAGGAGTATCACGCCAGGCCTGGCCTAGCAGTTGTATGTGTGCCGTTATGCCGGCTTTGCCGGTGTGTATGCGTGCATCGTTTTATTAACATTTTTTTCCATAACATATACAGAGTCATTCCTCTTATACTTAACAAAGTTGATTCAAAAAAAAAAATGTTTACAATTTCATTGTTCTTAAAACTAACAGAATATTTAATTTTAAAGTAATGCGAAATTCATGAATATTATAAATAAATTGCCATCCTTCTTCTTCTTCTTCCATCCTTGACATATTGGCGTTGTTCTTATCTACCTCGTGTTGTGATTGCATTATGGCCGTTCGGTATTCGGTAATATATGGGCCGGAAAAAATGTGGTACCCCTTGTATTTTGACTCGGTTGACTGGCCACTGGTACTGCTCCCTCCGTGTGTACCCGCTCTAACGTCGCTTTATATCGCCGAAGTTTATGTCTGCTGAAGATGTTTTTGTACCCTCTTTGCTGACTACATTTACTGCAAATACCATTTGTGGAGTCTCGTACTCCCATGTGCGGTGGTTGCTCAGGAACGGTGATAACGCTTTTCCGCCGAACTGCTTCCCATTGTCGGTGGGGAAGGTTTTCGGACAACCAAGTTGGTATATGACCTTTTCTTGCAGCGCTTTGAGCACGCTTGCCGTTGTTGCTTGGCGCGCCGGAATTAACATCACCCACTTGTAGAATTTGTAGATCATGGCGAGGAGGTAAGTGCTTCTTTGCTTGGAACGTGGTAGTAGTGGCACGAAGTTGGCGGTTACTATTTCCCATGGCTGCGGATATTGTATGGTTGCCAATAATCTCACCGGGGTCTTCCCTGTCGCCTTTTGTTGTGTAAAATATGTCTGGTTCGGTGTTTTGTAACGGGCGGTGGGGAGCGCATTGCATATCGCATTCGGCGCTCTTTTTCGGTAATCTTCATTAAAAATGGTATGTTTGTATAGCCGGGTAACGGGCGTAAAAGTGTTGCTTCAGCGGTCGGTTATGTTTACGGATGGTCGAATGTTCGGCTGCAGTAATTGGGTTACCGGTTTTACTCAATCGCTTCTGGTGGTGCTCCGGTTTTTGACCATTGTTCGCGTGTTCCCAGCTGGTCATTGAATATAGTTTGTCTAACTCGGCTGATCTTCTGGTCAAAGTGACTTCTAATGGCTGGCCATCTAGCGTGAGGGTGATTCCCCTTTCCCGTAAAAAGTCCATTTCTAAGATCATCCGTTCTGCCAAGTTCGGGATGACGGACATCATTGTGTTAGTCGTTCGTCCTTTGTACGTAATCCTTGCTGGGTACGAATTCGAGCTATAGACACACGCCTGGTCTGCCAATTGGATGCTCCGCCTATGAAGATGTGGTTTGATTTTGTTTCTTACAGGTGGTTTCGTATTGACTCGTCGACGTATGAGAGGGTGGCGCCGGGGTCTACTAGCGCGCGCACGCTCATGCCCTCGATGGTTATCGGTATGTAGAGACGGTCATCTACTTGCATTTCGGCAGCGGGATTACAGGCTGGTGGTTCCATATACTTCTGTGGCCGCACAAATAATGCTTGGCGGCTTCCCCTCACATAACTTTACGGCATCCTGTATGTGTTGTTGCCGGCGGATTTGTTGGTCGAAGGGCATAGGCAGTCCCTGGAGAGGATGTTGCCTTGTCCACAGAGCAGAACATTCTCCAGCGGCCCCTGCATTGGAAACGGCGGTGTCCGCGCTCCTTGCAGCGCCAGCAGCACTCCTTGCCATCGTACTCCGTTTGAAGATGATACAGGCTGTTGATCGCCACTTTGCCCTGTTTCGCTTCCTCGATTTTTAGCAGCTCATATTCTTCCGTTATTTCCAGGAGCTCATCGATCGTCTTAAACTCGCTGCGCTTGACGAAGAAGCGGTATTCAACGCGTAGGCCATCGTATATTCGTTCGATGTGCGTTTCCTTACACATTGTCGGGTGCTGGCGGATCAGCGTTTCTAATGCGAGGATGTAGTCTTTGGCTTTTTCACGACCGTGTTGCTTGCGTTGTGGGATGGCCTCTTCCAAATGTCGAAGATGACGCTTGGGCAGGAAAAAATGTTGCACCTCCGTTCGAAAATAGCTCCATTGGTTGATTTGTTGTTTACGGATGTGGTACCATTGGAGTGCTTTGCCACGTAGAAGTTCCAGCAGCGTTGGGAGGAGCCGGTCGACGGAGATGCGGTAACATTCGGCAAGCTCCTCTATCCTCTCCCGAAATTCGTGCAGCGACTCTTCACCCGAAAAATGCAAATCCCAGCGGCGAACGCTGTTCATCAACTCACCGTCGCTCATTTCGTCTCGCTTCGGTGGTGCGCGTTCTCTCTCATGCGCATGCGATTAGGGACTATGAATCTGGGTCGAAGGGCTCGGCTTTGTTGTTGGCTGGGGTAGCATAATGGATTTCCCCCCTTCTTCATTCACTTCCCTTTCCAGCTCCTTCAGCAGGTCTTCACTTGAATTTCTCGTGCGTTTCGCTCATACGTAAGTGCTCAGTGCGCGGCGCAGCTCGGCTACGGTTTGGCCTTCCACAGGGATTCGGTGTTCCTTACACTCCTCTATCAGCCTCTCCCTTTTCAGCAAGTAGATCCAATTGAGCGAGTCGGTGGTCAGCGTTGTACCTTCGGGGGCTGGTGTGTTTGTTGTTTCTGATGGTGTGTTCGTCGAACCCGCCCCAGCAGTGTTGGTGGTTGTTGTATTTGGTTTTCCACGTTCGTCTACGGAGGAGGGTCTTGCTCGGGCGCCATTTCATCATGTATCTTCAACGACTGCCAAATTACAGCTTGCAAAAGTTTTAAATTACCTTCTTTTAAAAGTGGGTGGTGCCACGCCCATTGTCCAAGTTTTCTATTCTGCGTCATAAGTTCAACTCACCTACCAAATTTCATCGCTTTATCTGTCTTTGGTAATGAATTATTGCACTTTTTCGGTTTTTCGAAATTTTCGATATCGAAAAAGTGGGCGTGGTTATAGTCCATATCGCTCATTTTAAATAGCGATCTGAGATGAGTGCTCAGGAACCTACATACCAAATTTCAACAAGATACCTCAAAATTTACTCAAGTTATCATGTTAACGGACGGACGGATGATTTTGACATATGGAAGTCTATATCTATCTCGATTCCTTTATACCTGTACAACCAACCGTTATCCAATCAAACTTAGTATACTCTGTGAGCTCTGCTCAACTGAGTATAATAATTTGTGTTGTATTAGGGATGTAATTAAGTGGCTCGGGTAATTATTGTTTATTAGTATGTTGTATATTTTTGTTTTATCTTTTCCCCAGAACTGTTTGTGGCTTAGTGTGAATATTTTGTGTATGAGGCTTTTTGCTGTATTTACTTTGTAGTTAGTGGGCTGCGAGGATAGAAAATGTATTATTCTGGCGGAGGATATGGTTTTAGAATACCAGTCCAGCACTATTTAGTTGTTTTTCCTGTGAATAAGGACATCCAAAAATGGGATCATCAAATAATCTTCTTTCTTCATCGTAAATTTCAGTTTGTTGTGGTATCTGTTCAATGTGTTTAGAACTATGTCTAAGTCGTTTCGTTTGACGATCGCAAAAACGTCGTCCGCGTACTTTACTATAAATTTCAGTTGTATGTTGTGGGTTTGCTTCAGTTCGGATATGGTGTTGGCCAGCAAATCGTCCACTATAATATCTGCTATGGTCGGGGAGAGTGGGTTTCCCATTGGCATTCCGAAACCTTGTGTGAATATTTGGTCATCATACATGAAGTAGTTGTTGTCGTTCAGGCAGAAGTTCAAAATTTTAGGGAACTTGTTTTTTGGTATCATTGATTGTATTTTGCCGAATTTGGTCATTATTATTTTAATTGCTAAGTATATTGGTATGTTGGTGAACAACGACACCACATCGAATGAAACCAGTATGTCTTCTTCAGATAGCTTCATGTTATCCCATCTTTGTTTGAGTCTATTGGAGTTCTTTATATTGTATTCGTCTGAAGTTAAGTTAGTTAGTATCTTCCCAATGTATTTTGATAGACCATAACATGGAACGCCGACAGATGACGCAATGGGAAGAAAGGGAATGTCCGTTTTGTGGATCTTAGGCAGACCGTAGAGTCTAGGTCCTGTGGGCGCGGTGCAAGTTAGTTGCCTTTTTTCCTTGAAATCTATTATTTTGTTTTTCTAAAGTTCTTCGAATAGGTTGTTATTTTATTTTTGCAGTGCGTTTGTAGGGTCTGTCCTCGCTTTTTATACCTTTCATGAACATGAAATGGTATATTTACTTTAGTCCGATGTTTGTAGCGTTGAGAAATATAGAAGATAGACTCACCATTAAGTATACCGAATTGATCAGGGCGACGAACTGAGTTGATATAGCCATCCGTCTGTCCGTCCGTCCGTCCGTCCGTCTGTTTGATCGCAAACTAGTCCCTCAAATTTTGAGATATCTAAATGAAATTTGGCACAAGGATGTATTTTTGTATTATATTAGACGTTTGTCGGATCCGGTAGGATCGGACCACTATAGCATATATCTCCCATACAACCGATCGTTCAGACAAGACAATTTTGGTCATTCCTGCAGCAATTTAGAAAGCATAAACGTGAAACTCTGTAATATATATTCGAACATAGAAGATATCCTGAAAAAATCACTTTGATCGAAGCTATATATAGTTATATCCCATACAACCGATCGTTCAGATAGAAAGATTTTTGGCCATTTCTCCCTTAATTTAGAAAGTATAAACGTGAAACTCGGTGATATATGTTTTAATATATTATAGAAGATTTCCTGAAAAAATCACTTTGATCGGAGCTATATATAGTATATATCCCATACAACCGGTCGTTCAGATAGAAAGATTTTTGGCATTTTCTCCCTTAATTTCCAATATAAAAATTTTAAACTTGGTGATATTTATTGCAATATATCATAGAAGATTTCATGAAAAAATCATTTCGATCGGAGCTGTATATAATATATATCCCATACAACTGATCGTTCAGATAGAAAGGTTTTTAGCCATTTGTCCCATAATTTCCAATATAAAAACGTTAAACTTGGTGATATTTATTCTAATGTATCATAGAAGATTTTCTGAAAAAAATCACTTTGATCGGAGCTACATGTTATATAGTATATACCTATCCCATACAACCGATCGTTCAAATAGAAAGATTTTTGGCCATTTCTCCCTTAATTCCCAAAATAAAACGTGAAACTTGGTGATATATTTTCTAATATATCATAGAAGATTTCCTGTAAAAATCATTTCGATCGGAGCTATATATAATATATATTCCATACAACGGATCGTTCAGATAAGGGGGTTTTTTGCGATTTTTTATTTTATATTTATCTTAAAAATCGTTTAGGTATGTACATACATCTGTTCACTATATATTTCTTATTTTATATATACGATAATTTGGAGATTACGAACGGGATAAGGTTATTGTTCAGCCCCATTCATGAAAGGTATGGAGTCTTCGGCACAGTCGAAGATAGTCCCGTCCTTACTTGTTTATACGTGTTTTTGTCTGCCTGTTCATTTTTTCGTGACAATGTATAGAACTGACTACAACAAAAAACATCAGCTAACAACGCAAACAAAGCAATACCGCAGTGTCATATACATTCCCACACTTACGGAAATTTTCAATCGAGACATGAAAAAATAAATACGGAACATATCTCTCGCAACCAAACCGAACTGCACACTCTCTACCATTTTTATACGTACAAAAAGCGGTATAGAAGCACACCAACAAACAACGTGGCTTACGATTGGCAGAGCATGACGCCGATATAAGAAAGAAGAAGACCAGCGCTGCACTTGCTCAACACGCACTAACACGCGGGCATACAGCTGAACTAAAAAATGCAACAATAGCAGACGTGGAGAAGAGAGAAAAGACGAGATATACATTGGAAAGCTTACACATATTACAAAGAAGGGAGAGAACGATGAACAGAAAAGACACCAAGTTTATTGCTGCTAGCTATTTGGCTTGTTTATGACATTTTAGTATGACAAAAGTACCCAATGCTCATGGTACTGATGAATGTTTTTAGTTTTAAATGTTGTTGTTTTATGTTTTGTGATGTTTACACCTTAATTTAATACTTTTTATCTAAGTTTGTCACCAATGTTTTATAGTGAGTTATGTATGTGTTTTGAAAAATTAATTCTCTGTTTGTTTTGTTTTGTCTTTTTGTTGTTGAAAATAAAGATTATGCCCCTGAGGATGCCAAGGAGCTTGGCGAAACGTAGGGTGATATTTTTTGGAAAATGTACGAGTTTTTACTGGGATTAACTACACTAGACCAGCAAAGCCTAATAATATTGAAATAAGCCCCAAACTGGTCAGCAATTTATTAATAAATTTAACCTATTTCGGAAGGCCTGCCGATAAAAAAGCTTACATCTATTTTTCCATTACAACAATAAAAGGAAAAACAAAACCATCATGAACTTCTACAAACACATGAAGTACAAATATGGAGAAGAGATTTGTACAATGCTAAAACGTCACAGCAAACAAAAACAAAAACTAACCCAACAAACATTGCAACTTAATTTCCTATTAGAATGTAGGAAATATGACATATTACCCGACCACTTGACAAACTCTACAAAGAAAATTACCATAAAAACAACATCAAACAATATACACGGGCGCCTAGAAAAAGAAAAGCGGCTATTCCTTAAGAAAGTAATGAACATAGAGATTACACAAAGAAACTCGACATTAAAACGACAAAAGACCAGGGTTTGCATGCAGAGCAACGACTGAAACGCAGTCTGAGTGAATTTGATTACAACTCCGTCATACAAAATCAAACACTACTGAACCAAAGGGTTGCTATCGAGAGAGAAACAGCACAATCAACAAAGCTGGAGAGACTAAAACAAACAAATCTAAAAAAACTGGGCATAAGGGTGAACAATGACTGGTTTGTAAACAAAACGGAAATTCATTTTTCCGAGGAAGTAAAACGGCTACTCTCTCTTGGTAAAAAATTTACTTTACCCACAACAAATACCAACTTCAAACCTCTTAAGATAATAGCTGAGATGGAACAGGTTATACAACAAATAGAAGATGAGAGAGGAAGAGAAACTGAGAAACCCAAACTCAGCAGCAGAATAATACAATTCAAACGACGTACCAAGCATAACCCAACGGACAAATTCATCTTAGAAGCATACAGAAAAACTACAGAATTTTTAAAGAATGACAAAACCATAGTTGTGACGGACTCAGACAAAGGGAATAAGACAGTGGCAATGTATAGAACTGACTACAACGAAAAAATGAACAGGCTACTTGAAGGCAAAAACACGTATAAAAAAGCGAGGACAGACCCTAAAAATGCACTACAAAAACAAAACAACAACCTAGTCGAAGAAATTTCCAAGACTAAATAATAGATTTCAAGGAAAAAAGGCAACTAAATTGCACCGCGGCCATAGCACCTAGACTCTACGGTCTGCCTAAGATCCACAAAACGGACAATCCGTTACGTCCCATTGCGTCATCTGTTAGCGTTCCATGTTATGGTCTATCAAAATACATTGGGAAAATACTAGCTAACTTAACTTCAGACGAATGTATCATAGAGAACTCCTACAGTCTCAAACAAAGATTGGATAACATGAAGCTATCTGAAGAAGATATACTGCTTTCATTCGATGTGGTATCGTTGTTCACCAACATACCAGTATACTTAGCAATTAAAATAATAATGACCAAATTCAGCAAAATACAATCAATGATACCAAAAAACAAGTTCCTTAAAATTTTAAACTTCTGCCTGAACGACAACAACTACTTCATGTATGATGACCAAATTTTCACACAAAGTTTCGGAATGCCAATGGGAAACCCACTCTCCCCGACCATAGCAGATATTATAATGGACGATTTTCTGGACAACACCATCTCCGAACTGAAGCAAACCCACAACATACAACTGAAATTTATAGTAAAGGACGTGGACCACGTTTTTGCGATCGTCAAACGAAACGACTTAGACATAATTCTACACACATTGAACAGATACCACAACAAACTGAAATTTACGATGGAGAAAGAAGAGAATTTGATTATCCCGTTTTTGGATGTCCTTATTCACGAGAAAAACAACGAAATAGTGCTGGACTGGTATTCCTCCCACAGATGACATGATATGAAACTTCTCGCTCTCTGAGAGCGCGTGAAAATGTGCATTTTTTATAATATTGGCCATAGATACCATCATACAATTTGGGCATTTAAGAATAACTTTGGGGTATTTTACATGGTAAAGCTTTAATTTATAATTTTCACTAAAAACTTACTCAAGATTGTCAAATGGGATATCAAAAAACTCGAATTTTTGTCAGGATTACAAATCCGAAGGAAAAATAACTATTTTTCACCCGTGGAAAATTTATCAGTGACAACACCTTTCATCGAAGGGCTGCACATGAAACGGGTTTTGATAGCAGCTTTCGATTGGAGAAAAAGTCAGCTTCTTAGTCTTCGCATTGATGTAAATGGATGCATAAAGGCCAGGTTTTTGTGGAGCGTTGCAACATTCCACTTTTGACAGCTGAGATAAATTGTAGGTATATGCATAGGTTAACGCAACATGTATAATTAACAGCCTTTTGCGGACCACAACGCAGATACTTCTCCAAGTGATCTAATTTCGTAATTTCTTATAAATTTTTTGCGTTTTTTATTGTATGTGGATATACATATGTATGTAAATAAACATTTTGGTCGCATCAAAGTGAAAAAGGGGCTAGCCGTTCATTGTTATCTTATGGCGGTGCCAGCGCAACAAAGCAAAGCAACGCAATCGAAATATATTATCTCATATTTTTTCACTTATCTACCACAAAATATTTCTACAAAACTTTGCCTTTTTTATAAATTTTAAGAAGTTTTTATCACCTTACTTGCTGATTTTTTGAAAATAATGAAACCGAACGGATTTCTTGGAGTTTTTTTTTTGGGTACTTTAGGCAACTCTATAGCCATCTGATGTTCAAGACCCGTTCTTGGAAACGAACGAACTTTTGTTTACAATCGAATGAACTTCAAGACCCATTCCTGGAAACGAATTGAGAGAGAATAAAAGTTTCGTATCATGTCATCAGTGATTCCTCCGGCAGAATAATAAACTTTCTATCTTCGCAGCCCACTAACTACAAAGTAAATACAGCAAAAAGCCTCATACACAAAATATCCACGCTAAGCCACAAAAAGTTCTGGGGAATAAATAAAAAAATATACAACATACTAATTAACAAAAATTACCCGAGCCACTTAATTACATCCCGAATACAACACAAATTATTAGAAGTAAACAGAGCGCGAGAAAAAACATCAGCTGACAACGCAACGGAGACAAAGCAATACCACAGTGTCACATACATTACCAAAGTTACGGAAAATTTCAATCAAGACATGAAAAAACAAAAACGGAACATACCTCTCGCATACAAATCGAACTGCACACTCTACCATTTTTACACGTACAAAAACCGTATAGAACCACACCAACAAAACAACGTGGTTTACGAAATTCAATGCAAAGGTGGAGATAACGAGAGCTGCAACAAAATCTACGTTGGAACAATGAAAAGGGCACTAGGAACCCGATTGGCAGAGCGCGACGCCGATATAAAAAAGAAGAAAACCAGCACTGCACTTGCTCAACACGCACTAACACACGATCACACACCTGATCTAAAAAATGCAACAATAATAGATGTGGAGAAGAGACAAAAGACGAGATACACATTTTATTGCTGCTAGTTATTTGGCTTAATTTAATACTTTTTATGTAAGTTTGTCACCAATGTTTTATAGTGATTTATGTATGTGTTTTCAAAAATTAATTCTCTGTTTGTTTTTCTTTTGTCTTTTTGTTGTTGAAAATAATGATTATGCCGCGAGGATGCCAAGGAGCTTGGCGAAACGTAGGGGGATATTTTTTACGAGTACGAGTTTTTACTTGGATTTACTACACTAGACCAGCAAAGCTTAATACAATTCATACAAACTATGTTATTGATTGTAGTAAGATAATTTTTTCAAATTTTTTTGTTGTGAGCTAAAAAACATTATGTATTATTTTTTAAGCAGCTAAAATAAGTTATACTGCGTTGAATCGATTTGAAATGCGTTTTTAATCGTTTGTGGTATACGGAAATAACAAAAAAAAAAAAATGTTTCTCCAATTTAAAAAAAAAAAATTTAAAATGCCATAAAAACAAATTTTTAAACATTTAAACCACTTTTTCTACAACTACAAACGATGTTACTGATTGTGGTAAAATAATTTTTTCAAATTTTTTTTGCTGTGAGCTAAAAAACATAATGTATTATTTTTTGAGCACCAAAAATAAGTTATAATGCGTTAAGTCGTTTTGAAATGCGTTTTTAATCGTTTGTAGTATACGGAAATAACAAAAAAAACTTTTCTTCAACTTAGCAAAAAAAATTTTTAAATGCCATAAAAACAAATATTTTAAACATTGAAACCACTTTTTCGACAACTACAAACGATGTTATTCAGTTGTTATGATGGAAGCTGAAGCACTTCTTTGGATTTTTAGAAAGTTCTACTAAGCTTTTATCTAGCTACCTATGTGGAAGAACTCAGCCGGTTAAAGGGGAAAGATATCTATCGCGACAAAAAAATTGAAGTGTGGGTGTTCCCCAGGGCTCAGTTCTCGGTCCTTTGTTGTTTAGTATGTTTGTAAATGATGTATACTCGGTGTATAAATATGTCAATGTCCACGCGCATGCTGATGATATACAACTGTACCTCTCTAATCGTATTGGCCTTGTTGAAGATTTGTGTTATAAAGTCGATAGTAATATGTCTGCTATAATGTTGTGGGCAGAAACAAATGCTCTTTGCTTGAACGCTGCCAAAACTTATGTTGTGCCTGTATCTAAAAGTCTAGTTAATACAGATGATATCCCATCGTTAGTGATCGGCACATCTGCCTTCAAGACTACTGATAAGATAAAGAACTTAGGTTTCATTATCAACAGTAAACTAAGCAGATCAGATCATGTAAATAAGATTGTTAGCAGTTTATATATTATATTGCGTAAATTATGGCTCTCTGCTCGCTTCACACCTCAAGAAACTCGACGGAAGTTGGTTATGCAATTCATTTTACCACATATAACCTACGCAGAGCTTGTTTACAGCAAACTTAATTCAGTTTCGGCCAATAAAGTAAATGTTGTATTTAACAATGCCACGAGGTATGTGTATGGCTTAAGACGATATGATCATATATCGTCATTGCGGAAGAAAATTCTTCAATGTAATATTTTAAATTATTTGGCAGCAAGAAATTGCATATTCACGTATAATTTGTTAGAGAGGAAGACTCCGACGTATCTGTATGATAAGTTACAGCTAACCAGGTCACAGAGATGCAATATTTTGGTTGTTCCTAGATACAACTGAGCGAATGTTTTTCATTAACGCTGCACTATAGGTTAAATGGCAGCTTTTGCTGTGCAAAAGTGATAAAATTAAAGAGCCGTTACAAATAATTTTTTGTTGTTTTTTAGTTGGAATTACTTCAACTAAAAGCCACATGAATTTTGTTTATGCTAAATATAAAGAACGGTTACACAGCTGTGTGTGCACAGCTGTGCGTCAAAGTCAACCAATACAATTTGCTTGCAAGTTAAGTAGTGTTCGATAAATTTTAAGTTCGTGTTTCTTGAATTAAGTTAACAATAATTGATTTATTTAAAATGGAAAATAAAGATACAAGTAAGTAGAAATAATTTTAATTAAAAGGCTTTTTATATATGTCGCTATACTTGTAAATAACTTAATTGTCTGCATAACCTTAAAACGGTGCCATTTGTCTCTAACTTTGACTTTCTGTAAGCTCTATAAAATTTTGACCCCTTTTGACCTCTTTCTAATTTCATAAGTAGATTAATTTATAGATAATGTGTCATTTGCAATTTTTTTTAAATTGCGATTTGTTGCGATTTACGTTTAATACCTCTTTTCTTTAGTTAACCTCGGTATAAAAAAATTAGAATTGTTTGAAATATGGCGAAAAGAATGCACAAAAAAATGACAATTTGATGCCGTTTCGAAACACATTGTTGGAAAAATTAAAGACAATACAATTTCGGATGAAGTAGAAAAAAAAATTAAACAAACATTATATTTTTTTTGCGTAAAATTAGCTCAAAAGTGGAACAAATGTCACAGGGGGCTAGATATGAATATGAATACTTTTGATTATAAAAGTGAAATATTCCGTGCAAAAGAAGAAAACTTAAAGTTTGGACTTAGTCCCCTTCACTGCTGGATAAGATTTTTTGAATTTACATTACATTTAGGCTATAAATGCAAATTGAAAAAGTGGCAGATACGAGGAGATGATAAGTCAAACACATAAATACAAAACGATTTTTGGACAAAGCTCGGACTTCGCGTGGACATGCCCAGAGTAGGTGGCTGCGGTTCCACAAATGACGGAAACACTGCTCGTAGAGCATTTCGTGATCATGCGATTTTTTCTGAAATAACTGGTGTTGACAAAGAGCTTATTTTTCGATTTAAAATCATTTTGATTTGTTTATCCAGCCAGTTCGAAATAAACTCAAGCAAATTTGAAACATATTGCTTTGAGACAGCAAAACATTTTCAGGAGCTATATTGATGGTTGCCAATGACTTCTACGGTACATAAAGTCCTCATGCATTTAAAACAAATAATAGAAAATACGGTGCTCCAACTAGGCTTTTTTGCAGAACAAGCTGCTGAATCGCGACATAAAATATACAAATCCGATAGACTGAATCACGCCCGCAGGAACAACCGCATCAATGACCTGTTAGACGTATTTAATAGAGCTATGGATACATCAGATCCATTAATTTCTACAATTTTTAAAAATACGCTTACAAAAGCGGAAGCGTTCAACACTTCCACCTGAAGAATTGATCTATTACGTAGCTGCGAAACGATAGAGGAATTTCAACTTGGCAACGAACACGACGAAATTAGTGAATTTGAAGAGTCTCGTTATGATTTAAATTTACAAAATGAATTATAGGAATTTCAACTTGGCAACGAACACGATGAAATAAATGAATGTGAAGAGTCTCGTTATGGTTTAAATTTACAAAATGAATTAGATTTAATCAAGTACTAAATGTTTTACTATAATTACAATAAACGAATGAATTTCATGTTTGCATTAATGGTTCCAAAAGGGTTAATATTGATTTTTGATCTTTAATGGGTTAATTTCCATTTTCTAACAGAATTACTTTTACTCTTGAAATGCTAAAAAGTTTTAATTTGAGTACCATGATTTTGTTGGATTAATTAGTTTCGCACAGAAAAAGTGGTCCTTTGACCTATAGTGCGCTGCAAGACTTTGGAACTCTATTCCTGAAAGTCTAACTTAAGGACAAAACTTACTTCAATACTTTACTAGCATATGAATATATGTAAGTAATCTGGGTGTGAATCTATGCTTCCTACTTGCTCCTATTTACCTAGTGATCTTCATCTCCATGTTAGCTATAGGCCTATGTTAAGCAGATATGTTCTTTTTTGTGGAATATTGTCATTATATGTGCTTGAATTTATGAATTTCTCAGTTATTTACATATAACAGATTTGTAAATTTCAGTTGTACAATTAAACGTTTTTTTAAATAAATAAATATTATTAATTGTAGTCAGAGCTGATGAAGAATGAAATCATTTGCTTTTTGAAATTAGAGCTTTTCTACAATCAGTATTTCACAATTTTTTCTTCATACGAGAATTATGATTTAATTTTTTTAATTCTACAATCATGCAAAGAAATAAGGATTTCATTCAGCACCGCATGCAATTGAAAAGAATGCTAAATCAGACTGCAGAAATAAATGTACTGAAATCAATGAGTGCACTCAGGCGATTTTACATTTTTGGTGTGTGAAGTGATGCATTCAATACCAATCACTTGCTACAAAAATGCGTAAATAGTACCTAAAATAGTACGAAAAATTTTTAAGTTCCATTTTATGAAAGCTTGGTTTTAAAAATTGGTTGTTATGAAGATAATTAGCGTGAGAAGAGTTAAAACAACTTGCTCAAGTGCATTAAGCATGACAATTTTAAAAATGTCGAGTTATACTGAGAAAAAGTATCATTCCGGCAAGTTGAACATTCCTGTCTTTCATATTAAATTTTTTTTGGAGTTGTTGATATAGTGATTTTTCTATTTGGGCATATTGAATTAACGCTCGGAGCATATTTGGTGATTCATTTTGTTAGGTTTTTTAACAAATTTTGCTCGCTTTTTTCGAAGGAGCCCTGAAATTCGTTCTCACAGCTTTAAAAAAATAAAACTAAATGGAAAATAAATGCTTATCAAAATTTCTTTTTGGAAATTGTCATAGACAAAGTGCAAAACCACCCAAATAACACAAATCGCAAACATAAGATTTTACTGCTCTGAACCGCAGACACCCGCTCTATACATAAAAATCATAATTTTTTTATTTGAACCTTAATTTTGCAAAATAACGGTTGAATAAAATGTTGCTTTCACAAATGCTATAGACTCTTTCAATAAACAGAAACATTTTTTAATTTAAAAAAAATTATTAGTTACCTTCTCATGGTAAAAATTGGAAAAGAAAAGTTGTCTACAGTAAGTTTTCTATCCAACTGTGTAAAGTTTGCATCATCGGTTTCAATCAATTTCTTTTTTCCCCGTGATCATTTTGGTACATTTTATCTCGATTAGTTTATGCCATTACGATGCAGAGTGACAGATGAAACCAATAACCTTATTATATTGGTTAGAATAAAGTAAAATGGATATATCCAAAATTTCACATCACTTGCGCACCATACAACAACATATGCACATTTATATAAAAATTTGTGAAAATCGGCGTGATATCGAGCAATCTCTTTAAGTGGCTGTAAACTATTTACTTTACTGCAAAATTTCTAAACTGTACCTACTTGCTAAAAACCATGGATCTTACTGATCTTGGTATTCTTTATTTACGAGGTTTTTTTGTGCTTTTTTTCATAAAAAAAGTTTCTTGCACTTTTAATGTTTTTTATGTTATTAGTAAAAATATATATATACGTAGGGTAGAAGGGGGAGGCTTCGACATGAGGGAGGCTTCGACTTTTCCAAATTTGGCCGATGTTATTACTGCCATTGTTCTTATTCCACCAATAAACAGTAACCAAATTAAGTGTGACGCTGTCATGAAAGCTATTCAGTGCTTGTTCAAGGGCGATAGTATGCAGACGAGATTTTTTATTTTTGAAAAGTGTTGATGTAAAAATTGCTGGTAAGTGTTCGCGTGTAAAGTGCACAATACAGAATATATAACATGATTAATATTGCAATAAAATTAAGATTTATTGCTTTTAAAGACTTTTTCAATAACACTAAGATGTATTTTTTGGAGCGAAAAATCTAAAAAAAAAATAGTTTTTAAAATTTTTTTTTTGTCGTGAGCTAAAAAACCTAATGTATTATATTTTAAGCAGCAAAAATAAGTTATAATACGTTAAATCCTTTTGAAATGCGTTTTTTTTCGTTTTTAGTAGACGGAAATAACAGAAAAAGGTTTTTTCTTCAACTTAGCAAAAAAAAATTTAAAATGTCATAAAAACAAATATTTTAAACATTGAAACCATTTTTTTCGACAACTACAAACTATGTTATTGATTGTAGTAAAATATTTTTTCCCAACTTGTTTTGTTGTGAGCTTAGAAACATAATATATTATGTTTTAAGCAGCAAAAATAAGTTATAATGCGTTAAATCGTTTTGAAATGCATTTCTAATCGATTGTAGTATACGGAAATATCAATAAAAAAATTTGTTTTCACCTTAGCAAAAAAATGTTTAGTTGTCATAAAAACAATGTTTTTTAGCTCGCAACAGAAAACAAATTTTAAAAATTATGTTTAAAACATTGAAACCACTTTTTCGACAACCACTTGTTTACAAACGATGTTGCTGATTGTAGTAAAATAATTTTTAAAATTTTTTTTCTGTTGCGGGCTAAAAAACATAATGTATTATGTTTTAAACAGCAAAATAAATTATAATGCGTTAAATCGTTTTGAAGTGCGTTTTTAATCGTTTGTAGTATACGGAAATAACAAAAAAAAATAAAAATTTCTTCAACTTAGCAAAAAAATTTTTAAAATGCCATATAAACAAATGTTTTAAACATTGAAACCAATTTTCGACAACTACAAACAATGTTATTGATTGTAGAAAAATAATTTTTCCTAAATTTTTTTGTTGTGAACTGAAAAACATAATGTGTTATGTTTTAAGCAGAAAAAATAAGTCGTTTTGAAATGCGTTTTTAATTGTTTGTAGTATACGGAAATACAAAAAAAAATTTTTCTTCAACTTAGCAAAAAAAACTTTAAAATGCCATAAAAACAAATGTTTTAAATATTGTGTTACTGCTTAAACCACCAATGGCTCGGAAATATGCCTGAAGACCGTACAGTATTTTAAATTTGATTTAAATGAAACTGTTTGTCAATCACTTCTAAACTGAATTTGAATTATTTTACTACTTATACAAAAAAATTACAACTTGTCTGTATTAATACTCAAAAATACAACCGTGCCGAAAAATGTAAGCACGTTTGAATTAACCGAAACGTTCCTTCGATGTATCAGTTTTCTACGAGAATTCAGACGCGTACGAGGCACGAAAAAATATATAAACACTGCGCTGCGCTCCGCTTTCTAGTTTTACCGCTTTAACTAATTTAAACAAATTCTATATAACTGTTAATAGGTAAAGCGCAAAAAAACCGCTACATATTTTGTTGAACGATTCACTCTAAACTACACAACATTCATACGCTACAAATAATAAAAGCGAATTAATGAAAACTCAGTAAAAGCCAGTTCTTTATACTTTCGAAAGCCTCGGAAATTTATTCAAAATTTGTTTAGTCACAACATATTTTTATATTTTTTCGCAATTTACGTACAAATTGCTCCGCCAACTGTGCTTATATAATCGCAAATCGTAAATATTGTTAATGAAACTCGAAAGAGTACTCGCGTAAAATCTGCACCAGTAAATTCAAGCTATAATCTTCGTATGAGAAAGCGTTCATCGAATAGAGAAAATGGCCGACAACAACAGTACGATTAAGAGTTCCAGCAGTGAGGACGAGGCCAACGCCACAATGGTGGTACCTGCGGCCCTATTCGCTAACTGTGAGTTTTAAAGTGTACACAAGAAATTGTGTAAACTTTGAAATTCTGATTATGTAAAGCAAAACTGTGAACAAAAAAACTCCCTGATAAAAACTTCGTGAGTTTTCTTGGCAGCCAGTGTACACTATTCTGACATTCAAAACTCATACACACTGTTGCAGAATGACTTTTTTGTTTTCATGGCGTTTGATGAATATTTTCTCACTGACATACGACTTTTACATTCAGCGCTCATTCAGCAAAACAATGTACATAATAATTTACAGAATCGCATGAAAATTTAAAGTGTAAATTGTGTGTGCAAATGAGTTTTCAATGAGTGTACATTTTTCAGTTTTTCACAGTTACGGAATTGACCCCCTGGGGCCCTATTCGCTAACTGTGATTTTTAAAGTGTACACAAGAAATTGTGTAAACTTTGAAATTCTGATCCTGTAAAGCAAAACTGTGAACAAAAAACCCACTGATAAAAACTTCGTGAGTTTTCTTGGCAGTCAGTGTACACTATTCAGACATTCAAAACTCATACGCACTGTTGCAGAATGACTTTTTTGTTTTCATGGCGTTTGATGAATATTTTCTCACTGACATAAGACTTTTACATTCAGCGCTCATTCAGCAAAACAATGTACACAATAATTTACAGAATCGCATGAAAATTTAAAGTGTAAATTGTGTGTGCAAATGAGTTTTCCCCCTGATCAACTTATTGAAGACTTAAGGGCCCATTACTGATACTTAGCATAGACTTGACTTGGCTTGAGAACTGTCACTTACAGTTCTGTTAAATGAACATTGCATGTTACTGATTACTCAAAACTTAGCAACACTTAACTTGACTTAGAAGTCTGTTGAATTTTGATTTTCTATGTAAGTTCTAAGTGACGTTTACATTTTGAGAGGACATTTGTTTGTTTCCATTTCATTTTGACATTTTGTCATACAAATTGACATTTATTTAAAAATAAATTTCAACGCTGATTATGATGCCAGGTTGTATGCGCCAAGTGGAGTATAATCGTGGCTAAGTTGCCAAGTTTACGCCGCCAAGTCAAGTCAAGTCTGTGCTAAGTATCAGTAATGAGGACTTTACGCCAGCAAACATAAACCTTGCAAATGTCACTTGTATCAAAGAGGATAAATATAATAAGAGCCGTTGCTTGTTATTTTTTAGGCATTTACTCGATGTAAACTATGAGGTAGTCGCTACTTTTTTTTTGGGCGAGATGTTTATAAATGTCTTCTATACATTTTCGTGGGGTATTTGTGTTTATTTTTCCGACAGTATTTAATTAATTATTTAATTTTCTTTCCAAAATTGACGTTTGCATAAAGTGACAACACCGCATGGATAAATGGAAAGCAATTCAAAAATGTCCCTCATAAAACAAAAGTAGCGACTACCTCACAGTTTACATCGAGTAAATGCCTAAACAATAACGAGGGACGGCCCTTATTATATTTATCCTCTTTGCTTGTATCATCGGAGAAGGAAAAGGTAGAATACAAGGATGCCCTACATCGTCAACAGTAAAGGGCCAATTAATGGTGGCTTATAACCATAAAACCATAACCAGATAAAAAAACCGATCGAACCCACCTTATGGAAATTAATGTAATCGATTTATGGTGCCATAACATAACGATAACGCTATAATCATACCATAGCCAACCAATTAGGTTTTGGTTTCTCGACATATCCATAACTTAAAAATATTTGAGTTGGTGAATTTATAACTTTTTGTTGATTTTATTCATTGTTTTGGATACGTTATGACTAAGAGACTTATTTTTTTGTGGAATATATTTGTAATTTTTTGCGTTTTCTTCATGTTTATGAAATTTTCATGATTTTTAGGTTAAGGCACCATTAATCGATCATATTGGAGATGGTTATGGATATGGGTATGGTTACGACTATGGCGTTAGGGTTAAGGAAGTTTAATTTGCCCTTAACAACGTCACCGCCGCCGAAGTATCCAAAAACGAAGCCAAGTCTGCCGGCTTTAAGCCCGATGAGGTCATCTTTGTTTAACTCAGGTAATTGTGTATTTGTATCTGAGACACCCCTTCCTTCGAACGCAAGCATAATAAGTCATGAAAACCTCACTAAAGTCAGCACTACTTCAGCTAGTGCCAATATTGCCGGTGCTAATTCTGCCAGCACCATACATGCCAATTTTTTATCTCCAGGTGCTAATTGTGCCAGCACTACGGGTACTTGCACTCATAATAATAGTGGCCTATATACCACTGCAAACATTTTCGACCCAGCTTCAGTCAGCGTTAACCCCGCCAAAGCCTCTATGTTAATCTCTGCCGACGTTAATGCAGCCAACGTCCAATTCGATGCAACCAGTGGCGCTTTCATGTGGTCGCCCATATGCCGGCCACCAATAATGCAGCCACACTGCTACACAAACAATTTCTATCGAGGTAATTTTCCGCCAGGAAGAAATTTTCCACCCGCGAAAACTTCAGTGTATAACCCACAAAACGCCCCTCAGGAACACCCATCCTGCAGTCCGATACGATATTCAGCTACACGTAAGATTTTAGATTTACCAGAGTTCCATGGTTCAACGGAAGAGTGGCCTATGTTTTCCGTGGCTTTTAAGGAATCCACTGAAATGCACTCGTACTCCCAGTTGGAGAATTTGCTGCGCCCTCAGAAAGCCCCAAAAGGAGAGACTAGGCAGCGAGTAGAGTCACTACTGATACAACCATCTAGCGTATATGCAGCCGTGAAAAAATTAGAAATTCACTATGGGCGCCCAGAACTTCGGATTAGGAGCCAAATTGCCAAGGCTTGAGCCGTTCCACCTATCACTGCCAAAAGAATCGGCGATATACTAAATTTTATTGCGATGGTGTCGAATTTAGTACCATTTTTAGAAACTTCGGGTGCTACGCTGCACCGGAATAACCCAATATTAATAGACGAGTTAGTGAGCAAATTGCCGCCCAACAAGAGAGAAGAGTGGACACGCCACATCCTCGAAAGACAAAATCCACATCCAGATGTGCGTCAGTTTTCAAACTGGTTGCAAAACACCGCTATGTACGTGTCTATGGCGATAGATGTTTTGCCAACTCTGAATATGTCCAACGATCCTTCATACCACAAGCCGAAAGGCCCACCTAAACCCATAATGACTGTCACAAAAGAGGGAAAACATGCTCATTATGTCATTATTGCTCAAAATGTAAAGATGAAACTTATTCCAAAAAGAAACACGTGTGCTTTTGTTGTATATAGCCCGGTCATAGTGTACAAAACTGCCGAAAACCATTGTGAATGAAACTAAGTGTGATATCTTCTGCATAGACGTCAAAATTCCAAAGTGATTGGATCACCTGATTTGTAATTGACTATCGCTGTCGCATTCTGTATCTCTTTCTATCACCCGATGAAGATAGCCGGCCCTATGCGCCGCCATATTGAACACCCTGTCAAAACGCTAAAAAGTAGCCATATTGAACATCCTGTCAGGCAGTGACAGATAAGATATCACATTTACGGCTGAATTCTGTAATTCAGTCTCATCTCAAGTCTCTAAATTTGAGATTTTCCTTCAGAGAAAATTTTTGTGACTTGGGATGATTTCGTTATTCAGTAAACGAAAGTCACAAAAACAACGAAAATCACCAAAATGACAATTTACTCATACTTTGAACAAATAATATAGCATTGCATTTTGTCAACATAATGTTAGGTGGTATTGTGGCTGAGCTTGCTAAAACGCCGTTCACAATTTTTATAGAAAATTCCAAAGTGTGTAGGTTCGAATCTCAGCGGCGCCACATAGAGTTCGATGTTTTTTAAGTATTTTCTGTTTTTTTTTTTTTTAAATTTTCTATGCTTATTTTAATTTGAGGATTAAAAAAAATGTATTTAAAGCGTTTTTCGCAAATAATTTTCATACTTTTTCTGAAATTTTCACGTTTGTTATCTGCCCCGGCCCAGCTCACAAATTAGTGATTGCTTTTGTGAGGCTGGAGACGCGAGACAGCTTACAGAATGGCAAATTTTCTCAGAAGTGATTTTCACCCCAAATATTCTCTAATAGTGACTAGAGACGGCTTACTGAATTCAGCTGTTAGTTTCATTCACAATGCCGAAAATGACGTGTATGTGGTATATCGTCATGTAATACATATCATAATCATTTGCTTCACAATCCCAGTAATAATAACAGAACAAATATTTCATCAGTTGAAACAGCTGTTGCTACAATGTATTTGAATCCAATGCAATCATTCGAACAAATGTCGAATTTACCACAACGTAAACAGACACTCCTAAAATATTTGCCCGTAAAAATAAAAGGTCCAAAAGAGAAATCAACGTTATTGCCTTCATAGATGAAGGCGCAAAAATATCGCTGTTATAAGAAAAGGCAGCAGACGCCATTGACCTCAAAGGCAAAAGCGATTTACTTCGGCTGAAGTGGATTGCAAATAAAAGCATGAGCGAACAGTCGCGGGAAGTATCGTTTGAGATCGGCGGCATAAATGAAGCAGCACCAAGTTATCAAATAAGGGGAATTCGTACAACAAAGAAGTTGGTATCTACCACAGCAATCGTTGAACTTGAGCGAATTCATGCAACGTCACGAACAGCTGAGAAATATACCAATCACAGATTATACCAATGTAACACCACAAATTCTAATTGGACTTTCGCATGCAGATTTAATAAGAACAAGTAAACATGTCAATTTAGATGATGGTTTTGCAGTCCACAAGACAATGGATCGAACGAATATCGCTCTAATGACGTCAAAATTGGTCCCGTAGATATTGGTTGCACACAACTGGATGAAATAAACAAACATATGTCAGAATATTTTGCTGCAGAAAAGTTTGAAGTTGTGAAATCGCCAATTGTGCACTCAGAAGTAGATATAAGAGCCGAAAATTTGTTGCAACAGACAACAAATTTTGTAAACGGCAGGTATGAAACGGGTTTACTGTGGAGTAAAGCAAATTGAAGCAAAAATGGCACGAGATGAAGAATATGGAAAGTGGTACAAGGAAAAAATTGCAGAGTATGTAGACAAGGGATATTCGAAGTGGCTATCCCCGAGTGAAATAAGTGTAAGTGCTGATCGTACGTGTTATTTAACACATTTTGCTACATGTAACGTAAATAAGGGTAATAAACGTAGACTTGTTTTCGGCGCTGCGTCCAAAATTAATAATATGTCGTTGAATTGTGCCTTAATGAAAGGGCCGGAAAAATACCAGCCCAAATCGCTTTTAGCAATATTATACAAGTTTAGGCAGGGTAAAGTAGCAGTGTGTGGTGACATCCGCGAGATGTTTCATCATATTTTGATTCGTAAAGAAGGTCAAAGAGCGCAATGCTTTCTTTGGAGAGAAAGCGCCCGAAGTATATGTTATGTGCGCAATGATATTTGGATCAATAAGCTCTCCTTGCTCGGCGCAATTCAAAAAAATATGCATGCTGAAAAATATCGAAATATGAACGCAAGAGCTGTGGATGCCATCGTCGACAGGCACTATGTAGATGACTACATGGACAGTTTTGACACCGTCAAAGAAAGTATTAAAGTAACCAAAAATCTAATTGACATCCACAGCAGCGCAGACGAGATAAGAGGGTTTGCATCAAATTCAGAAGAGCTTATGAGAGCTGTATCGAACAATGAGCAATCGTATACGTAACAAAATAATTATATATGCCGAGGTGGAGGTGCTACCGAAAAGGTACTCCGTGTGCACTGGAACTCAAACGAAGATTATTTTTTATTCAAGCTAACATTTGCAAAAGTGCCAAAAGTTGTTCCGGACTATAGTAGACGACCGACCAAAGCTGAAATGTTAAGCGTTACTATGTCGATACTCGACCCACTTGGTTTTGTTTGTGGAATGGTTTTCAGAGCAAAGGTGCTAATGCAAAGCTTGTGGCACAGAAGCGTTGACTGGCATGACCAAATCCCTGAAGACATTTATAAAAAATGGATGCAGTGGTACAAAACGCTGAACACAATCGAAGATTTCAAGATGCCCAGATGCTATAGCGTAAGTTTTTTGAACCTGAATGCTAACATACAACTGCATGTTTTTGTCGATGCGAGCGAGACAGAAGTCATATTTGTAGCTGGCCGATCCCGATGTAGCCCGCTCCAGCCCCTGCCCATTCCACGGCTTGAGTTGGGGCAGCTGTCCTGAGCATAAGGTTGAAAGGAGCGGTCATCAATAGCCATGACGTACAGCCAAATAAAGTGATATTTTGGTCAGACTCAAAAATAGTTCTGCAGTGGATAAGGTCAGATGCCAGATGTTACAAGCAGGTCGTAGCACACCGTATAGCTGAAATCTTGCAAACATCCGAACTCAATCAGTGGAGGTGGGTCCCATGTATAGACAACCCAGCCGATGACGCAACGCGCATCAAAATATTTTCTGGAAATGGTAAGTGGCTAAGTGGACCTAACTTTTTGAGATTACCTGATACTGAATGGCCAATAATGCTAAGCGATATTAATCGAAACGAACGCCAAGAAGAGAGACGCTGTAATCAAATATACACGGTAGCTTTAGCAGACGTGATAACCCCATTCAACAGGTATTCAAATTATTATAAGTTTTCAAGAGTATGAGGTGGGTTTTGTCGAAGGCTGAGGTAGCACTCAGTCAATCCATGGTCAAGTAGAGGTCCCACAAACCCCCTTAATAAGAACCAGTTGTTATGTGTTAATGACGAATACACACACACACACGGCTTGACGGGTAGTGAAGGCAGCAGCTTTCCGTGCGAAGATGGCGGTGGAGGGAGGCGAGCGGCGGCTAACGGTCGTTGTAATAGCAGAGGGGTCGGTGCGGCGGTCGAACGGCGGGATCAGCACGGCGGTCGGGCGGCGGACAGTATTAGCGGACAGATTGGTACAGCGGTATGCAGTGGCGGGATTAGCACGGCGGCTGGACGGCAGACAGATTGGTACAGCGGTATGCAGTGGCGGGATTAGCACGGCGGCTGGACGGCGGACAGTATTAGCGGACGGATGGATGTAGTGGTATGGACGCAGTGACGGTACCAGCGAGCTGGTTGGACGATGGTGAGGTAGCAGCGGCTAACGGTCGTCGTAACAGCGGCGCAACGGCGGTAGGATAGCAGGCGGCCAACGGTCGTCGGAGCAGCGGCGCAACGGCGGTAGGATAGCGAAGGCAACAACGGGCAACGGAGCGCGTACCAGTGGCGTGGCCAAGATGGGGTTCTGGTGCGAACGTTCTACTTGATTACCTTTTCGGGGGGTCACCAGTAGCGGCGGTTGCGGGTGGCGGCTTCTTGCGAGGACGCTGTCACAGTTGCGGCAGCGGAGGTACCTGCGAGGAATGAATAAGAGTTCTGGTTAATGCCGGTCGGCCAGCTCGACACCACCGCCTCCATGCCCACACGAATGCAAGGCTGGACGCGGAGTTGTACCAGCAGGAATTCCGAAGGCCGATCCGTGTGCTAAGGGGAAGTGCACTTTACGGCATAGCGGTAGCCCCTTTAGCTGCTGGACCAGTCCACGGCCGGGCCGGGGCGGAGGGGTAAAGGGCCGGATGGTCATAAGGCGGCGAGCCCCCCCCCCCCCCCCCCCACCAAGCTGGGACACGGGCGAGAAAGCCATAAATGCGACGACCCGTTGTCCCCGCAAGTGAGGGTGACCTGTTCCCTGACAGCGCCCCTTTCCACTCCGTGGTGTTTGTTGGCTCACTCGCCTCCAGTGCTGGCTCGCTAGCTGGACACCACCGCCACCATGCTTGTACGATGGCAGGGCTGGACGCGGAGTTATACCAGCCGGGTCTTTGTAGGTCGATCCGTGGGCTGAGGGGAAGTGCGCCTTGACGGCACAGCGGTAGCCCCTTTAGCCAACGGGTCGCTCTACTGCCTGAGCCAGGACTGAGGGGAAGGGATCTATCGGCCGAACGGCGGCGATCCCCTCCCCCCCCCCCCCCCCTTTACTTGGCTGGGACACGGGCGAGAAAACCATAAAGGCAAGCAAGGGGTGACCAGTGCCGTGGCGGCACCCCTTTTCCCTCTGGAGGTGGGATTGGCTCGTTCGCTGGACATTGCTCACCCCGTGGTTGCACACTAAGGTAAGGTGCCGGGGGGCGGTGCACCAGCTCTGTCCTTGCCGGTTCGTAGGCTGCGAGGAGAAACTGGGGTCCGAAGGCACCACGCTACGCAGCTGCCGAACCGGGTCGGCTGGAGCCTTAGCTGAGAGGAAGGGGCGTGGTAGCCCTAAGGCGGCGGGCCCCCCCTTACTTAGCTGGGACACGGGCGAAAAAACCATAAAGGAGACGACCCGTTGTCCCCGCAAGCAAGGGGTGACCAGTGCCAAGGCAGCACCCCTTCAACATAGCTAGTCAGGAGGAGTGACTGGGTTGCTTAATAAAGCAACCACTTCCTCTGAATAACCTGCGAGGAATGAAGTGACAACAGCCAATTCATTCTCTTTTATACTGCTTCTGCTATGATGCGAGTGAGAAATGAACCGCTAATTGGGTACTTCAGTTTGCCATTTACTGTGAGTTGGCGTACCGTGTGCATATTATTGTTATCGCCAAATGCTATTCGCATGCATTGGTATGTAGCTGCTGATGTTGGCTACCTGTTAATGTATTATGTATGTATACTCTCAGGCGTCGGTGAAAAAGGGTTAGAGTGGGGGTCTCAGGCGTAGGAGAAAAAGGGTTACAGTGGGGGTCATACTATTTTAACGCTACGTTACAGCCCCCCTCCCACTTCGGTTCACGGAAAGCTGCTGTGAGGAACAGGAGTATCACGCCAGGCCTGGCCTAGCGGTTATATGTGTGCCGTTATGTCGGCTTTGCCGGTGTGTATACGTGCATCGTTTTATTAACATTTTTTTCCATAAAATATACAGAGTCATTCCACTTATACTTAACAAAATTGATTCAAAAAAAAAAATGTTTACAATTTCATTGTTCTTAAAACTAACAGAATATTTAATTTTAAAGTAATGCGGAAATTCATGAATATTAAAAATAAATTGCCATCCTTCTTCTTCTTCTTCCATCCTTGACATATTGGCGTTGTTATTATCTACCTCGTGTTGTGATTGCATTATGGCCGTTCGGTATTCGGTAATATATGGGCCGGAAAAAATGTGGTACCCCTTGTATTTTGACTCGGTTGACTGGCCACTGGTACTGCTCCCTCCGTGTGCACCCGCTCTAACGTCGCTTTATATCGCCGAAGTTTATGTCTGCTGAAGATGTTTTTGTACCCTCTTTGCTGACTACATTTACTGCAAATGCCATTTGTGGAGTCTCCTACTCCCATGTGCGGTGGTTGCTCAGGAACGGTGATAACGCTTTTCCGCCGAACTGCTTCCCATTGTCGGTGGGGACGGTTTTCGGACAACCAAGTTGGTATATGACCTTTTCTTGTAGCGCTTTGAGCACGCTTGCCGTTGTTGCTTGGCGCGCCGGAATTAACTTCACTCACTTGTAGAATTTGTAGATCGTGGCGAGGAGGTAAGTGCTTCTTTGCTTGGAACGTGGTAGTAGTGGCACGAAGTTGGCGGTTACTATTTCCCATGGCTGCGGATATTGTACGGTTGCCAATAATCTCACCGGGCTCTTCCCTGTCGCCTTTTGTTGTGTAAAATATGTCTGGTTCGGTGTTTTGTAACGGGCGGCGGGGGAGCGCATTGCATATCGCGTTCGGCGCTCTTTTTCGGTAATCTTCATTAAAAATGGTATGTTTGTATAGCCGGGTAATGGGGTAGAAGCGTTGCTTCAGCGGTCGGTTATGTTTACGGATGGTCGAATGTTCGGCTGCAGTAATTGGGCTACCGGTTTTACTCAATCGCTTCTGGTGGTGCTCCGGTTTTTGACCATTGTTCGCGTGTTCCCAGCTGGTCATTGAATATAGTGTGTCTAACTCGGCTGATCTTCTGGCCAAAGTGACTTCTAACGGCTGGCCATCTAGCGTGAGGGTGATTCCCCTTTCCCGTAAAAAGTCCATTCCTAAGATCATCCGTTCTGCCAAGTTCGGGATGACGGACATCATTGTGTTAGTCGTTCGTCCTTTGTACGTAATCCTTGCTGGGTACGAATTCGAGCTATAGACACACGTCTGGTCTGCCAATTGGACGCTCCGCCTATGAAGATGTGGTTTGATTTTGTTTCTCTCCAGGTGGTTTCGTATTGATTCGTCGACGTATGAGAGGGTGGCGCCGGTGTCTACTAGCGCGCGCACGCTCATGCCCTCGATGGTTATCGGTATGTAGAGACGGTCATCTACTTGCATTTCGACAGCGGGATTACAGGCTGGTGGTTCCATATATTTCTGTGGCCGCACAAATAATGCTTGGCGGCTTCCCCTCACATAACTTGACGGCATCCTGGATGTGTTGTTGTCGGCGGATTTGTTGGTCGAAGGGCATAGGTAGTCCCTGGAGAGGATGTTGTCTTGTCCACACCTGGAGCAGAACATTCTCCAGCGGCCCCTGCATTGGAAGCGGCGGTGTCCGCGTTCCTTGCAGCGCCAGCAGCACTCCTTGCCATCGTACTCCGTTTGAAGATGATACAGGCTGTGGATCGCCACTTTGCCCTGTTTCGCTTCCTCGATTTTTAGCAGCTCATATTCTTCCGTTATTTTCAGGAGCTCATCGATCGTCTTAAACCCAACGCTGCGCTTGACGAAGAGGCGGTATTCAACGCGTAGGCCATCGTATATTCGTTCGATGTGCGTTTCCTTACACATTGTCGGGTGCTGGCGGATCAGCGTTTCTAATCCGAGGATGTAGTCTTTGGCTTTTTCACGACCGTGTTGCTTGCGTTGTCGGATGACCTCTTCCAAATATCGACGATGACGCTTGGGCAGGAAAAAATTTTGCACCTCCGTTCGAAAATCGCTCCATTGGTTGATTTGTTGTTTACGGATGCGGTACCATTGGAGTGCCTTGCCACGTAGAAGTTCCGGCAGCGTTGGAAGGAGCCGGTCGACGGGGATGCGGTAACATTTGGCAAGCTCCTCTATCCTCTCCAGAAATTCGTGCAGCGACTCTTCACCCGAAAAATGCAAATCCCAGCGGCGAACGGTGTTCATCAGCTCACCGTCGCTCATTTCGTCTCGCTTCGGTGGTGCGCGTTCTCTCTCATGCGCATGCGGTTAGGGACTATGAATCTGGGTCGAAGGGCTCGGCTTTGTTGTTGGGTAGCATAACGGATTTCCTCCCTTCTTCATTCACTTCCCTTTCCAGCTCCTTCAGCAGGTCTTCACTTTAATTTCTCGTGCGTTTCGCTCATATGTAAGTGCTCAGTGCGCGGCGCAGCTCGGCTACGGTTTGGCCTTCCACGGGGATTCGGTGTTCCTTACACTCCTCTATCAGCCTCTCCCTTTTCAGCAAGTAGATCCAATTGAGCGAGTCGATGGTCAGCGTTGTACCTTCGGGGGCTGGTGTGTTTGTTGTTTCTGATGGTGTGTTCGTCGAACCCGCCCCGGCAGTGTTGGTGGTTGTTGTATTTGGTTTTCCACGTTCGTCTACGGAGGAGGGTCCCTGCTCGGGCGCCATTTGTGATTAGCACGGCGGCTGGACGGCGGACAGTATTAGCGGACGGATGGATGTAGTGGTATGGACGCAGTGACGGTACCAGCGAGCTGGTTGGACGGTGGTGAGGTAGCAGCGGCTAACGGTCGCCGTAGCAGCGGCGAAACGGCGGTAGGATAGCGACGGCAACAACGGGCAACGGAGTGCGTACCAGTGACGTACTTGATTATCTTTTCGGGGGGTTACCAGTAGCGGCGGTTGCGGGTGGCGGCTTCCTGCGAGGACGCTGTCACAGTGGCGGCGGCGGAGGGACCTGCGAGGAATGAATAAGAGTTCTGGTTAATGCTGGTCCACCAGCTGGACACCACCACCTCCATGCCCGCACGAATGCAGGGCTGAACGCGGAGTTGTACCAGGAGGAATTCCGAAAGCCGATCCATGGGCTGAGGGGAAGTGCACCTTACGGCACAGCGGTAGCCCCTTTAGCTGCTGGACCAGTCGACGGCCGGGCCGGGGCGGAGGGGAAAAGGGCCGGATGGTCATAAGGCGGCGACCCCCCCCCCCCCCCCCCCCCCCCCAGCCGGGACTTTGTAGGTCGATCCGTGGGGCGGTGCGCCTTGACGGCACAGCGGTAGCCCCTTTAGCCGACGGGTCGCTCTACTGCATGAGCCAGGACTGAGGGGAAGGGATCTATCGGCCGAACGGCGGCGAGCCCCCTCCTTACTTGGCTGGGACACGGGCGAGAAAAACATAATGCCGACGACCCGTTATCCAAGCAAGGGGTGAGCAGTGCCGTGGCGACACCCTCTTTCCCTCTGGAGGTGGGATTGGCTCGTTCGCTGGGCATCGCTCACCCCGTGGTTGCACATTAAGGTAAGGTGCCGGGGGGCGGTACACCAGCTCTGTCCTTGTCGGTTCTTAGGCTGCGAGGAGAAATTGGGGCCCGAAGGCACCACGCTACGCAGCTGACGAACCGGGTCGGCTGGAGCCTTAGCTGAGAGGAAGGGGCGGGGTAGCCCTAAGGCGGCGCCCCCACCCCCCCTTACGACCCGCAAGCAAGGGGTGACCAGTGCCAAGGCAGCACCCCTTCAACTCAGCTAGTCTGGAGGAGTGACTGGGTTGCTTAATAAAGCAACCACTTCCTCTGACTAACCTGCGAGGAATGAAGTGACAACAGCCAATTCATTCTCTTTTATTTCTGCTATGATGCGAGTGAGAAATGAACCGCTAATTGGTTACTTCAGTTTGCCATTTACTGTGAGTTGGCGTACCGTGTGCATATTATTGTTATCGCCAAATGCTATTCGCATGCATTGGTATGTAGCTGCTGATGTTGGCTACCTGTTAATGTACTATGTATGTATACTCTCAGGCGTAGGTGAAAAAGGGTTAGAGTGGGGGTCTCAGGCGTAGGAGAAAAAGGGTTACAGTGGGGGTCATACTATTGTAACGCTACGTTACAAGAGTAATGACATGGGTACGATATGCTATAGTAAAGCTTCGCAAGGGTAGAGGCTATTATTATGCGTCAAAGTTGGGTACTGAAAATGAAATTAAGCGAACTGAGTTACTGATTTGTAACCAATGTTAGACGAGGAAGGCACCTTACGATTAGCCGGGAGGATTGATTACGCAGAATGCCTTCCACTGTCAACTAGGCGACCAATAATTCTGCCAAAAGAACACCCTATATCCAGTCTTATATCCAAACGCTATCATGAAATTTTCCATCACCATAATTTTGAAGCAGCACTATGCGCAATACGCCGGAAGTTTTGATTTCCAAGCGCACGCCGAGTATTAAGGTCAATTAAAGCTAATTGCCAAATATGCAAAAACTTATCAGCTGTACCTTAACCACCTATCATGGGTCAAGTACCCAGCGATCGAATAACGCCCTTCCTTCGTCCGTTCACGTATTCAGGCTTCGACTATTTCGGGCCATATTGGTATCCATGGGCCGGCGTTGAGAAAAACGTTGCGCTTTTTACTTGCCTAACTATCAGAGCCATCCATTTAGAACTATCCAAGGATTTGTCGACAAATTCTGCCAAAATTGTCTGTCGTAAACCGAAGAGGTGTCCCGGTGCGACTTAGGAGCGATATGGGAACAAATTTTGTTGGCGCAAAAAAGGAAGACTGAGTAAGCGGGCAGGTTGGCATGCAATCATTTTAATGCTCACACTTAAGGAACGATCGCCACAGTTGGAAACTTTACAGAATCTACTGATCGAAGCAGAAAATTTGATAAATTCGCGCCCATTAACACATGTTCCACAAGAAAATAAATACGCCTAACCTCTAACACCAAATCATTATTTGCTAGGGTGCGCAAATGAAATACAAACTCTTGCAGTCTCATACGGAAAATGTCTGCGCAAACAATGGCATATAGCGCAGCAACTGAAGCAAACCTTCTGGAAGAGGTGGATACTTCAGTATCTTCCCACTTTGACACGACGTACTAAAAGCCGATAGCGATAGGTGACGTTCTTATAATCTGCGACGACAATGAATGCATTGGAAACAGGGCATCGTCACAGAAAGCCTGCTCCAGATGGTCAAGTCAGATCCGTTTTAGTTAAGACATCAACCGCAGTCTTACAAAGGTCAGCATCTAAAATTGCAATACTTGACGTTGGTAGCGATTCTCTTACCAGTAAGGTAAATTACTGGGGGGAGGATGTTACTGCTTAAACCACCAAATGCTCGGAAATATGCCTGAAGGCCGTTACAGTATTTTAAATTTGATTTAAATGAAACTGCTTGTCAATCACTTAGAAACTGAATTTGAATTATTGTACTACTTATACAAAAAAATTACAACCTATCTGCATTAATACTCAAAAATGCAACCGTGCTGAAAAATGTAAGCGCGTTTCAATTAACTTGAACTTAAAAAAAAGAAACTTTTTTGTATTACTTTTTAAACAGCAAAGATAAGTTATAATGCGTTAAATCGGTTTGAAATGCGTTTTTAACCGTTTGCAGTATACGCAATTAACAAAAAAAAATTGTTTTTTTTTATTATGTTTTAAACGGCAAAAATAAGTTATAATGCGTTAAATCGTTTTGAAGTGCGTTTCTAATCGTTTCTAGTATACGGAAATAACAAAAAAAGGAAATTTGCTTGTATTACATTTTAAACAGCAAAAATAAGTTATAATGCGTTAAATCGTTTCGAAATGCGTTTTATATCGTTTGTAGTATTCGGAAATAATAAAAAAAAATTTACTTCAACTTAGCAAAAAAAAACATTTTAAAATGCCATAAAAACAAATGTTTTAAACATTGGAAGCACTTTTTCGACAACTACAAACAATATTATTTATTGTAGTAAAATAATTTTCCAAACTTTTTTGTTGTGAGCTTAAAAACATAATGTATTATGTTTTACGCAGCTAAAATAATTTATAATGCGTTAAATCGTTTTGAAATACGTTTCTAATCGTTTGTAGTACAAAAAAAATAATAAATAAAATGTTTTCTTCATCTAAGCAAAAAAAAATAAAATTTTAAACGCCATAAAAACAAATGTTTTTAATATTGAAACCACTTTATCGACAACTACAAACTATGTTATTGCTTGAAGTAAAATAATTTTTCCAATTTTTTTTGTTGTGAGCTAAAAAACATAATGTGTTATGTTTTAAGCAGCAAAAATAAGTTATAATGCGTTAAACCGTTTTGAAATGCGTTTCTAATAGTTTGTAGTATACGGAAATAACAAAAAAAAAATTTGTTTCTTCAACTTGGCAAAAAAAATTTTAAATGTCATAAAAACAAATGTTTTAAACATTGAAACCACTTTTTCGATAACTACAAGCGATGTTACTGATTGTAGTAAAATAATTTTTTCAAATTTTTTTTTGTTGTGAGCTAAAAAAATAATATATTATGTTTTAAACAGCAAAAATAAGTTATAATGCCTTAAATCGTTTTGAAATGTGTTTCTAATCGTTTGTAGTATACGGAAATAAAAAAACACGATATGGGTATCAAATGAAAGGTGTTAATGAATATTTTAAAAGGGAGTGGGCCATAGTTCTATAGGTGGACGCCATTTCGGGATATCGACATAAAAGTGGACCAGGTGTGACTCTGGAATGTGTTTGTACGATATGGGTATCAAATGAAAGGTGGCAATGAGTATTTTAAAAGGGAGTGATCCTTATTTCTATAGGTGGACGCTTTTTCGAGATATCGCCATAAAGGTGGACCAGGGTTAACTCTAGAATCTCTTTGTACGATATGGGTATCAAATGAAAGGTGTTAATGAGTATTTTAAAAGGGAGTGGGCTTTAGTTCTATAGGTTGACGCCTTTGGAGATATCGCCATAAAGGTGGAACAGAGGTGACTCTAGAATGTGTTGTACGATATGGGTATCAAACGAAAGGTGTTAATCAGTATTTTAAAAGGGAATGGGCCTTAGTTCTATAGGTGGACGCCTTTTCGAGACATAGCCATAAAGGTGGACCAGGGGTGATTCTAGAATGTGTTTGTTCGATATGGGTATCAAATGAAAGGTGTTAATGAGTATTTTAAAAGGGAGTGGGCCTTAGTTCTATAGGTGGACGCCTTTTCGAGATATCGCCATAAAGGTGGACCAGGGATGACTCTAAAATATGTTTTTACGTTATGGGTATCAAATTAAAGGTATTAATGAGGGTTTTAAAGGGAGTGGCCCTTAGTTTTATATGTGAAGGCGTTTTCGAGATATCGACCAAAATCTAGACCAGGGTGACCCAGAACACAATCTGTTGGTTACCGCAAATTTATTTATATATGTAATACCACAACCAGTATTCCAGCCAAGATTTTAAGGGCTTTTGATTTCGCCCTGCATAATTTTTCATTTTCTTCTACTTAATATGGTAGGTGTCACACCCATTTTACAAAGTTTTTTCTAAAGTTATATTTTGCGTCAATAAACCAATCCAATTACCATGTTCCATCCCCTTTTTAATATTTGCTAATTATGGTATTTTTTAATTTTTTGTTATTTTCGGTATCGAAAAAGTGGGCGTGGTCATAGTCCGATTTCGGCCATTTTTTATACCGAGATAAAGTGAGTTCAGATAAGTACGTGAACTAAGTTTAGTAAATATATATCAATTTTTGCTCAAGTTATCATGTTAACGGCCAAGCGGAAGGACAGGCGGTCGACTGTGTATAAAAACTGGGCGTGGCTTCAACCGATTTCGTCCATTTTCACAGAAAAGAGTTACCGTCATAGAATCTATGCACCTACCATATTTCACAAGGATTGGTAAATTTTTGTTTGACTTATGGCATTAAAAGTATTCTAGACGAATTAAATGAAAAATGTACTCAAGTTGTCTTGTTTACGGACGGACGGACGGACGGAAATGGCTAAATAAAATTCTTTTTTCGCCCATATCATTTTGATATATAGAAGTCTATATCTATCTCGATTAGTTTATGCCGTTATGCGAATACTCTGTGAGCTCTGCTCAGCTGAGTATAAAAATTTTTTCTTGAACTTAGCAAAAAAAAATTTTTATTTCCATAAAAACAAATGTTTTAAACATTGCAACAACAAAAAAAAATTTAATTATTTTACTACAAGCAATAGCATCGTTTGTAGTTGCCGAAAAAGTGATTTCAATGTTTAAAAAATTTGTTTTTATGACATTCTAAATTTTTTTTTGCTAAGTTGAAGAAAGATCTTTTTTTGATATTTCCGTATACTACAAATGATTAAAAACACATTTCAAAACGTGTAAGGTGGGCATTTTTCTACCACAGCTTTCTGGGCATGCAGCCCCACACAGGCTCATACAAAGATATAAAAGAAAACTGAATTTAATTTATTTAGATTTTTTATTTAATGTTTATCTTTATTCCTGTTTCTTTTACATTTAGTTTGTCTTACACCTTTTAGTTTTACTACATAGCTTTAATATTTATATCTATAAATTATATTAACACTTTAGTTCTTTCAGTTTTTGTATTAACTTATCTATACTTTAGTATTAACACTTCTATAATATAGCATTACCTTATGTTAGGTTAGGTTAGGTTAGGTTGGGGTGGCTGCCCGAGGGCACACTTAGGCCAGTAGTACTAGGCCCGTTGTGATACCACGAAAAACACCGTTACCTCTCCTCTTCGAACCATTTTGAGGACCTGATGAAATCTACCAGGTCCTTGACGTCATGCTCCACAACCTGACTCATAGTATCAAGAAATGGAGCTCCCAGAAAGCGCTGCCGTGCTCCGCTTAGCGCTGGGCAGTTGCAAATGAGGTGAACCACCGTTTCCTCCTCCTCATCCTCTTTACAACTCCTACAGCAACGACGATAAGGCGCTCCTAGCCTTTCTGCATGCCTACCTATGAGGCAATGACCCGTTAGTGCCCCTACAAGTGTGGAAATTGTATCCCTTCTTAGGTTGTAAACGTGACGGGACCTTTTAGGATCCCATTTAGGCCAGGTTTCTTTCGACGTTCGACATCCCGGTGTTTGTAGCCATATTTCGTCGGCTTGACGGTAGATGTGCTCTTTTAGCATTAGCTTGCATGTGGACAGGGGCATACCTAAGCGTTCTTGTCCAGGAAGAACCTGCTTGGTTGTACCCTGCCTAGCGAGTTCATCTGCAATACAGTTTCCCTCGATATCCCTATGTCCAGGGACCCATGTGAGGTGTACACGGTTCTGTTGAGCCATCTCTTGAAGAGATCGGCGACAGTTTAGTGCTAGTTCAGAATTGAACGAGTGGGAGCCCAGAGATTTTATGGCAGCTTGGCTGTCGCTGAAGATAAAAATTTCTTTGCCGACAATGTATGTCCCTATCCTAGCTGCGGCTTCCATTATGGCTGCAACTTCTGCCTGGAATACACTGCAGTGGTCGGGTAGTCTGAATGAGAGCTGGAGGTCAAGGTCCCTTGAGTATACTCCACCCCCAACTCTCCCGTTTAGCTTGGAGCCGTCCGTGTATATGGAAATGCTGTTGCCCATAGCAAGGCACTTGTCCGACTCCGTCCAGTCATCCCTGCTGGGTATGTTTATCTTAAAGTTGGTTTCCGCAACTGTTGTGGTCGCACAGCGATCCGTGCTAGGAGGGAGAAAACTGTATTTGTTTAGTATACTTGAGTGTCCTGTGGTACTGTTGTTCCAGCACGACAACTCCCTTAGACGCAGGGCTGACGTTGCCGCTGCTCGATGACCAGCCAGATCCAGTGGAAAGATGTCAAGAATGACCTGAAGAGCTTCGCTAGGCGTTGTTCTTAGAGCCCCGCTTATGCTTATCATGCTGGATCTGTGGACTTTACCCAACAAGTTTAGGTTTGACGCCTTGCTCAAGGCTGGCCACCATACGACTACCCCATACAGCAGTATGGGTCTGATAATCGCGGTATAAATCCATCTGCATATGTTGGGGGTGAGTCCCCATTTTTTGCCAATGGCTCTTTTACACGTATATAATGCAATGTACGCTTTCTTTTGTCGCTGGATAACGTTGTCCTTCCAGTTCAGCTTTTTGTCTAAAACTACGCCTAAAAATTTGGCTTTATCTGCCAGGCTTAGGCGCACCCCATTTAGTTCAGGTAGGTCCAACGATGGTATTTTGTATCGTTTGGTATATAAGACAAGCTCTACTTTATCGGAGTTGACGCTGAGTCCACATCGGGAAGCCCACAAGGAAACCTCTCGCAATGCTACCTGCATCAAGTCGCACAAAGTTTGAGGAAACTTGCCTCTGTAGATAATCGCTAGGTCATCAGCATATGCCACGACCTTCCCGCTCCCCCAACTAGTATCTCTTAATAGCGAGTTTACCGTTAGGTTCCATAGTAAGGGGGAAAGGACACCACCCTGGGGCGTGCCCCTTGCGACAAATCGTGTTACCTCAACCTTCCCCAGTGAGGAGAGCACTTTCCTTCCCCTGAGCAGTTGATCAATTAGTCCCACTAGGGGTCTATTTACGTCCAGATCAGTTAAAGCAATGTTAACGGCGTCTGGACTTATGTTGTTGAATGCTCCTTCAATGTCTAGGAAGGCCACAAGACAATAATCCTTTTGGAACAAGGATGTTTCTATAGTAGAGACTAGGCTGTGTAGCGCAGTCTCCGTAGATTTACCTTTGGTGTACGCGTGTTGATAGTCCGAAATGAGATTCCTATCAATGCTTGTAGTGAGAAAATCGCTAACTATTCTCTCTAGGGTCTTGAGTACGAAGGATGAAAGACTGATAGGTCTATAGTCCTTCGGCTCGTAATGAGAGGCTTTGCCTGCCTTAGGAATGAATATGACCGTGGCGCTCCTCCATGCACACGGAATATAGTTCATAGCCAAACAAGCGGTATATATATGCCGCAGCCAGTTGGCTGATACCTCCAAGGAGTAGATAAGTTGAGCGGGTACAATCCCGTCTGGTCCAGCAGCCTTAAAAGGTTTAAAACTTTTGACTGCCCTCCTCACTCTCTCCTCAGTGATGGGTATATTCACAGCTTGGTTTGCTGCAGGTACTTCCGGTGCGTTTGTCATATTTCCCGGGAAATGTGTGTCCAGGAGCAGCTCTAGAGTTTCCCCTTCTGTGCTGGTCCAGGTACCATTCGGTCTCCGCAGAAAGCTAATAGCTGTTTGCGTCTTAGAAAGCACGCACCGTAGCCTGGATGTGTCCACGACACTTTCGACTCCAGTGCAGAAGTTTCTCCATGAAGTTCTCTTCGCTTGTCTCAGGACTTTTTTGTAGGTTCTTAGTTTGTCCTTGTATTCTAGCCATTGTGACCCGTTATCAAGGAATTTGGCTTTGTTAAACTGTTCTCTACAGGATTTACGAAGTAGGTCCAGATCATGGGACCACCAGTGAGGTTTACGCTTACCGCGCGGTTTTGGCAATGGACAGGCCTGTTCTAAGGCTTTTGAGAAAGCCGATGTGAAGGTTTCTACCAGACCCTCTAGCTCCATCGTTGATGAGAGGCTTTGTGGGGGCAGTTCTGGTAGTTCTCTTGCTAACAGCTCATTATGTAGTTCCCAGTTTGTATTACGTGGGTTACGTCTCGCAATGGGCTGATCGACGAAGAACTCTAACATTACTTCAATATAGCGGTGGTCTGAAAAGGAATGTTCCTCAAGAACACGCCATTTTTTAACCCACCCATAAACGCTTTCGCTACAAATAGTGAGGTCAATAACCTCTCTACGGTTTTTAGTAATAAAAGTTGGTTCATTACCTACATTGCAAACTACAAGGTTAGTTGTTAAAAGGTACTCAAAAAGTGACTCACCCCGAGTGTTTATGTCGGAACTACCCCACTGCACGTGGTGGGCGTTTGCGTCTGTCCCAATTAACAGATGGCTTGAGTCGGCCACCAGATCCTTTACCGTCTTTTGCGGAGGAGGTTCCTCTGCGTCGTACGGCATATAAACGGAGGCTAGCGTTAATTGGGTGCCTCCGCTTGACAAACTGGCCGCTGTGACGTCACCATTGCTATAATTAGGCAAGAGAAAGATATTTAGCTCAGACTTTACTAAAATGCATGTTCTCACTTTACCTTCATCTGCAGCTCGGATGAGCTTAAACCCAGTGGCCCCCAATCCGCAAATCCTTGAGTTGTTCACCCAGGGTTCTTGGATAAGGACCACTTCGACGTCGCCTTTAGAAAGGCGACTGATGAGAGCAGCCGAGGCTGCCTTACTTTTGTGCAGGTTTATCTGGAGCAACCTCAGCATGAGCTTGCTCAGACTCCCCTGCCTCCATCACCGTGATGTTGGGATCCTCTCCGTCGCTATCCAGCAGAGCATCCTCCATCGACAAATTGCCCAGAGCCCCTGCGCAATTTGACGTGGCGGAAACCAGGCTTTCGGCGTCGGAGATTTCCGCTTCCACTTCGGGTGCCTCAATGTCCGTGTCCAAAGAGGCACTCGAAAGGGATGCGCGCTGTGCGTCCCCACGGTATACGTGAATTACGACCTCCCCGAGGCCGTAAAACACTCTTCCTTTGCTCCGTCTAAGGGGCTCGAGAGCTTCCTTATTCAGGGCTAACACGACCTGTCTCCTAGGTCCTTCAGCGTCCTCGACTTGGATGACACTCCAGTCCTGCGTTGGGAGAGCCGGGTTCATCAGTTGCAGCATCCTGAGAATTCTCTCAGGTTCTGCTGGAACCGCTGGAACCCATGCCCTGGCCCTTGGCCGAGCCGGAATGTCCTTCCAGTCAACGACCTCGATAATCGCCCCGGGATAGACTTGTCCCAGCTTTGCGGCTGCTGCCTTGTACAGCGCAACAGACCTTGCGTCCTCGCAAGCGAGTACCTTGATTTGGCCCTGGTACCATCCTGCATCAGAACCTCGCGGCGGACTACCCGGAGACTCCATCAGCACGTCGAGAACGGCGTTGCCGATTTCATTCCGGACGTACGGCCACTGGTCTTTAGGGATTGCACCACGGTCATTCCCTCGGTCCAGGATTCCCATAAGGATCCGGCCCTTGGCTACCTCGGCAAAGCTGGGTTTGGCTACCGCGGGGTGATTCTGGTGCCTTTTCGGCGGTGGTTTGATATCCTCATCGGACCTTTGACGTTTATATGGGGTTGCGCTTGTTGGCAGAGAACCCCGAAAATTCGGCAGTAGAGCTCGCGCCCTTTCCACCGAATTCCTGGCGCTCTCTGACAGCGTTTCCAGCGGAACACCCTCATACCTTGACAGGACTTTTGCAGCCCTTCTTTTGTTCCTGTGGAACGATCCCTTGTGGGAATCTTCTTGAGAAGGGGTCCGACCCGTAGTTGCCCTCGCGGTCGTACCCCCGGATGATGTCTTCATTATGGCTCCTTTCTCCTTTGGCTCAGTGTGACCAGATCGTGGGACCCCTGTCACAGCCGTGGGGAGAACAGTCGCCATACCGGCGTCAGACGGGCGCCCAGCATCAGCAGGCGCGTCAGTGTTCGCCGTTGCCAGCGCAACTACCTTCGCCGCCATACTGGTGCTTGCCCCCGTCCGATCACCTAAGACTGTGTTGACTGAGGTTGCCCTCTTGTCGTCCATGGGGAGCCGACCCGTCGTTTCCAACGCAGTCGCTCCCCCGGTTAAAGTAGCTGTTGCGGCCCCGTTTTCCCTTGGCTCGGAGTGGCCAGGTCCAGAGAACCCTGCCACAGCCGTGGGAAAAAAAGGTTGCCGTTCCGGCGCTTGGTCGGTGTCCGACAACAGCAGGCGCGTCAGGGTTCGCCGTTACCAGCGCAACTCCCTTCGCCGCCATACTATTGCCGCCCCCCACCAAGTCGCTCTTCACTTTAGCGTTGGTAGCATTGGTAGCCCTCCCTCGTTCACTAGGGCGTATGGATGCCAATGCTGTTGTCCTTCTCCCTGTGGAGGAGAAAGGATTATCATTTGCTTGTTTATTTTTATTTTTGTTGTTCATCTTGTTCGTACGACCCCTTGCTAGACGAGGCCAGCTTAGGGTCACCTTATTGAAAGGGGGAAAAGTGTCGTCCGCCGCGGCAGAGCCCCTTACCGCGGTAAGACCATTTTTACTCTCTGAGGCGGCCCGGTGTCAGAGAGGCTCCGTACAAATACAGCCAGATTAACCTCCCGGCTGCAAACCATCCAATGGGCACGGTGCCGCATAACACCCTGGATTGGGAGGGGACAGATCTTGGTCATCGCTCACCCCAGGACTAGGCCACCGCAGCCATGGAGATCCATGTGAACCTGCATCCTACTGGGTGGCATAGTCCCGTGGTCAGCGACTAAGCCCTCGCATCGCGGCAAGATGTCTGCCCTTCGCGAGGGATTACCTTATGTTACTCCCGTTTTTGTATTAACACCTCTATATTTTACTTAGTAACTTTAGTTTTTTACAATTTATCGCGTGTTCAATTGGTGCCGGCTCAATTCTAACCGAACTGCTGAATCTTAACTGAACTTTTTATCAAAAGTGCTGACGCTTCCAAAAGCCATGTCAGCACTTTTTCGCATATCGGCACAATGGCGTGATGCCATGTGTTATTATAAGGGTTGAACTTGAGGTGGAGTTGCCTGCTTTTTTAACGCACTTAACGTTGACACTACATCATCCCCCTTTGGAAAAGAAGAATTTGACAAGGTAATTACTCTTGCACATTCTTCTTTATCCTTTAACATATTGTTGCAGTGTTTTGAATGAACGGTTTTGACCCGGGATTCGTTCACTGACCACAGTGCAACTTTTTAAAAAAAAATAGATTTAAAATTCAGGCTAGAATAATGAAATATGTAAAAAGGTAAGTTTAAAATATTTAAAATTTATATTATTTTGTTTGAAATGAGTGAAATGTTTGAAAAGTTAGTTTTTTCAGATTTTGATAAGTTAAAAAGTCTGTTTGAAGTGAGCCGTTTAAAAAAAAATTTTTTTTAAGTATACTTATTGTAATTTACTTATATGTATACGCTTAACGTAAGTAAATTTAATCTATTAAGCATTTCTGGTAACATATATATATTTTTTTGTTATATCAAAAATTAACATTAAAAAAAATTTTTTTTACTTCATTTGTGTGTTCTTAAAATATATTTATATTTAAATATTAATTACACCTATGGATTTAATTAATTTTTTTGGACACGATTTTTGTGTACAGATTTATTAATTTTATTAATTTCATCGAAAATCTTTATATTTGGTGCATCAATATTCTTTACAATGTAGGGACATTAATTTCTAATGGTCTAGACGTTTTATCGTATAATTCTTTATTTCTAATTTTGTGTTTATTAATCAAATTTGTTGCCATCTTATGAGATTTTTGCATTTTGTTCTTTAGTATAATTTTCTACATTAAAAATCGGATCGATTTGTTCCTTTTGTAATTCATGTGGCATTGTAGATTTTCTGCCAAATTTTAATTCCAAAGGAGTAAATTTATTATCAAAAACCGAACAACTTGTAGTATTATGTAAAAATGTAAAGTATTTCAAATATGTATCCCAATCTGAATAAGTTTCATTTAGATATGCACGTAAATATTCGTTAAAGGCTCTATGATTTCTTTCAACAGTACCAACAGTTTCATGGCGGTAAGCTGTTGAGGAATCATGATTAATTTTTAAAAGTTTTGTTAATTCCGAGAATAATTCATTTTTGTATTCCGTTCCTAAATCTGATCTAATGGCTTTCATTGTACAATATATGATATGAAGCTTTCAAATATAGCACGTGCTATAGTGTTTGCTGATTTATCTGGAACGGCTACCGTTACCAGGTATTTGGAAAAGTCACAAATCATAGTAACAGCTAACTTCGTAATTGAAAAATTATTGAAAAATATATCATTGTTTGGCCATTCTAATTGTTTAATATTGTGATTGTCGGCTGCTTTTTCAAGTTTCGAAAGTAACTCATCTAAATTCGTTATTTCGTTAACATTCACGAGATTAAGTATATTTTATATTTTTTATGTTTTAAATGCGCATAAATTTGTAAATTGGAGATCTCCTTATTTTTATAGTATTGTATGGTTGATTTTACTCGCGGTATTTTTTTTGACAAATCGTATGAAAATTTTTCATAAACTTGTACTTTATTATCGTTAGAAGTCGAATCAGTTAAACTTATTTTTTCGTTTTGAAATTCTTCCTGTTTAGTTTGTGATCGCGTTTTAACGGCTAAAACGCGGCTATACGCGGAAGAGCATCAGCCACAACATTGGATTTTCCTTTAATATATTCAATTGCACAGTTATATTCTGATAAATCTAATCTGATTCTAGAGAGTTTCAAGGAAGGATCTTTCATATTAAATAAATAAACTAATGGTATATGGTCAGATTTTACCGTCAAATGTGTACCGTAAACATACGGCCGAAAATGTTTAATAGCAAAATGAATTGCGAAAAGTTCTAACTTTATGATTGCCTCTCTCTGTTTATTTGAAAGATTTTGATGCAAAGCAAATCGGTAAATCATTATCTCCATGTTTTTGGCTTAATATAGTGCCACAACCACTCTTAGCAGCATCTGCATGATAATAAATTCTTTGGAAAAATCAGGGTATTGTAAAAGTTGAGGAGACATTAATGAAAATCTTAGTTTTTTGAAAGCATTTTCGCAAGCATCATCCCAAACAAATTCAACTTTTTTCCGACTTAGACGATTTAAAGGAGCTGCCAGTGACGCGAAGTTAGGTATAGAATGCCTGTAATAGTTTGCAAATGCAACGAACCGCCTTACAGCGTATTTGTCTCTAGGCTTAGTTTATTATACTCAGTTGAGCAGAGCTCACAGAGTATATTAAGTTTGATTGGATAACGGTTGGTTGTACATATATAAAGGAATCGAAATAGATATAGACTTCCATATATCAAAATAATCAGGATCGAAAAAAAATTTGATTGAGCCATGTCCGTCCGTCCGTCCGTCCGTCCGTCCGTCCGTCCGTTAACACGATAACTTGAGTAAATTTTGAGGTATCTTGATGAAATTTGGTATGTAGGTTCCTGAGCACTCATCTCAGATCGCTATTTAAAATGAACGATATCAGACTATAACCACGCCCACTTTTTCGATATCGAAAATTTCGAAAAACCGAAAAAGTGCGATAATTCTTTACAAAAGACAGATAAAGCGTCGAAACTTGGTAGATGGGTTGAGCTTATGAAGCAGAATAGAAAATTAGTAAAATTTTGGACAATAGGCGTGGCACCGCCCACTTTTAAAAGAAGGTAATTTAAAATTTTTGCAAGCTGTAATTTGGCAACCATTGAAGATATCATGATGAAATTTGGCAGGAACGTTACCCCTATTACTATATGTACGCGTAATAAAAATTAGCAAAATCGGAGAAGGACCACGCCCACTTTTAAAAAAAAAATTTTTTTTAAGTAAAATTTTAACAAAAAATTTAATATCTTTACAGTATATAAGTAAATTATGTCAACATTCAACTCCAGTAATGATATGGTGCAACAAAATACAAAAATAAAAGAAAATTTCAAAATGGGCGTGGCTCCGCCCTTTTTCATTTAATTTGTCTAGGATACTTTTAACGCCATAAGTCGAACAAAAATTAACCAATCCTTTTGAAATTTGGTGGGGGCATAGATTTTATGACGTTAACTGTTTTCTGTGAAAATGGGCGAAATCGGTTGATTTCACGCTCAGTTTTTATACACAGTCGTCCGTTTGTCCTTCCGCATGGCCGTTAACACGATAACTTGAGCAAAAATCGACATATCTTTAATGAACTTAGTTCACGTGCTTACTTGAACTCACTTTATCTTGGTATGAAAAATGAACGAAATCCGACTATGACCACGCCCACTTTTTCGATATCGAAAATTACGAAAAATGAAAAAAAAAAATGCCATAATTCTATACCAAATACGAAAAAAAGGATGAAACATGGTAAGGTAATTGGATTGTTTTATTGACGCGAAATATAACTTTAGAAAAAACTTTATAAAATGGTTGTAACACCTACCATATTAAGTAGAAGAAAATGAAAATGTTCTGCAGGGCGAAATAAAAAACCCTTAAAATCTTGGCAGATATTACATATATAAATAAATTAGCGGTATCCAACAGATGATGTTTTGGGTCACCCTGGTTCACATTTTGGTCGATATCTGGAAAACGCCTTCACATATACAACTACCACCACTCCCTTTTAAAACTCTCATTAATACCTTTAATTTTATACCCATATCGTACAAACTCATTCTAGAGTCACCCCTGGTCCACCTTTATGGCGATATCTCGAAAAGGCGTCCACCTATAGAACTAAGCCCCACGCCCTTTTAAAATACTCATTAACACCTTTCATTTGATACCCATATCGTACAAACAAAGTCTAGAGTCACCCCTGGTCCACCTTTATTGCGATACCTCGAAAAGGCATCCACCTATGGAACTAAGGCCCACTCCCTTTTAAAATACTCATTAACACCTTTCATTTGATACCCATATCGTACAAACGCATTCTAGAGTCACCCCTGGATCACCTTTATGGCGATATTTCGAAAATGCGACCACCTATACAACAACCACCACTCCCTTTTAAAACTCTCATTAATACCTTTAATTTTATACCCATATCGTACAAACTTATTCTAGAGTTACCCCTGGTCCACCTTTATGGCGATATCTCGAAAAGGCGTCCACCTATAGAACTAAGCCCCACGCCCTTTTAAAATACTCATTAACGCCTTTCATTTGATACCCATATCGTACAAACAAAGTCTAGAGTCACCCCTGGTCCACCTTTATTGCGATACCTCGAAAAGGCGTCCACCTATAGAACTAAGGCCCACTCCCTTTTAAAATACTCATTAACTCCTTTCGTTTGATACCCATATTGCACAAACGAATTCTAGAGTCACCCCTGGCCCACCTTTATGGCGATATCGCGAAACGGCGTCCACCTATGGAACAAGATTACTCCATTTTAAAATACTCATTAAAACCTTTCTTTTGATACCCGTATTGTACAAACAAATTCTAGGGTCACCCCTGGTCCACCTTTATGGCGATATCTCGAAACGGCGTCCACCTATGGAACTAATGATTACTCCCTTTTATAATACTCATTAACACCTTTCATTTGATACCCATATCGTACAAACACATTCTAGAGTCACCCCTGGTCCACCTTTGTGGCAATATCTCGAAACGGCGTCCACCTATGGAACTAAGGATTACTCCCTTTTAAAATACTCATTAACACCTTTCATTTGATATCCATATCGTAGAAACGCATTCTAGAGTCAACCCTGATCCACCTTTATGGCTATATCCCTAAATGGCGTCCACCTATAGAACTATGGCCCAATCCCTCATAAAATACTTTTTAATGCCTTTCATTTGATACACATGTCATATAAACACATTCCAGGGTTTCCCTCGGTTCATTTTCCTACATGGTTATTGTTCGATAAGAAGCTTTTTTCTTATTAATTTAAAATATTTAAGGGCGAGTGCAAAGAACGTATTACCAAATTTATAAAAAGTTATGTATCCAAAGATGGTGGAAAGAACAAAATGAGCCCGAGAGTTTATTATTCAGATCTTTTTATACAAAATGTAGAGAGCTTAATTAACAGCTAACTTAGTTAATACAGAGGTGTAATAAATCTTAGTAGAAATTGAGCAACTATGCTAATGCTAAGTTCACACTAATCTATAGTATTACAAAATTCAAATAAAGATAATCAAGAAATTTAACATTGTATGTACATATGTATCTGTAAGGATAAAAATGAAAGTAAATATATCTCAACTTAAATATCTGACTGAACATCCTGGCCGCCTTGAAAGATCCCTTTCAAGATAGTAATAGTGCAAGTTTGTGTATGGGCCGACGGATGAGACCCCTTGCAGTTTTTACGTTGACGACTCGTACACGTTGATCCTTTCCTGGAATTGCTTCAGTTACTCGCCCCATTACCCAACGTTGAGGAGGGACATTTTCTTCATGTACTAAGACAAGTGCGCCCTTAACGATATTATCGCTTGCGGTGGTCCACTTATTGCGCCTCTGTAGCTCATTTAAATAGTCGGTTGACCATTGCTGCCAAAATCGCTGTTTAATGGCACTGATTCGAACATAATGGTCTAGTTGGCTGATTTCCTTGCTTGTTGCTTGACGCTCTGGAAGAGACTTAAGTGAGCTCCCAATCAAGAAGTGACCAGGCGTGAGTGCTTCCATGTCGCTAGGATCGGAAGAGAGTGGCGAGATGGGTCGCGAATTGAGTATGGCTTCTATTTCAATCATGGCTGTTGTCAACTCCTCAAAGGTTAGACGTGCATTCCTAACAGTGCGAATTAAATGGCCCTTAGCAGACTTTACCGCGGCCTCCCACAAGCCGCCAAAATGAGGTGCCCGCGGTGGTATGAAACGAAAGTTGATGAATTCATTGGAACAAAATTGAGTTATGAAGTCCTTATTCTTCGGATTGAAAAGGAAAGACTTTAGTTCTGCCAACTGGTTACAAGCACCAACGAAATTAGTGGCATTGTCGCAAAAAATGTCAGTTGGTAGACCTCTTCTACCGATAAGGCGTTTCAACGATGCAATAAAAGCTTCAGTGGTCAAGTCCGAGACGACCTCAATATGTACAGCCTTGGATGATAGACACACGAAAATCGCAACATAAGTTTTGTAGGGTATCTTGCCACGAATTCGCAAATAGGTATTAATTGGTCCACAAAAATCAACTGCGCATCGAGAGAATGGGCGAGCAGGGTTGAGACGTTCGACCGGAAGGTTGCCCATCACCTGTTGCAACAGGCGGGGTTTGTAGCGAACGCAATGAGTGCATGATCTTACGATACGGCGTGTGAGATTTCTTGCGTTGACAATCCAAAATCGCAGTCGAATAAGTGCCACTAAAGCCTTTGCACCGGCATGGTAATTCGTAATGTGCAAATGACGAACATATCCTTCAACAAACTCGCTAGTGCTAGGTAAAAGTATTGGATGTTTTTGATCATACCTGACTCCTGCAAGTTCAAGGCGACCACCCACCCGTAATAAATCAAAGCCGTCAGTAGGCTCCAAAAATGGGTTTAGAAATTTTAATGAGCTTTGGAGGTCTAACTTCTTTTGTATTCGTCGGATATCCTCTTCAAAATAATGTTGCTGCAAATTCCACACAATGCATAAAAGCGCCGTTTCCAATTCCTGAGGGGCGAGAGAGTGCATGTCAAAATCATGTAGTTTACGTAAGCCCATTCTATGTACCCTTGAATAAAATCGAAACATCCACGCAACGATGCGTAGAATTTTCATATGCGAGCTATATCTTTTTATAACCTCCAGGATGTAGTTGAACCTTGTCGCTATTTGGAACACCGACTTTCTTTTTTCTTTATCTACTTCTGCGTAGTCAACTTTATCGATTTTGGTTTGGGGCCAGTGCTCCTTACTATGGGATAAAAATGGCGGACCCTGATACCATATTGAATTAGCGAGCTCTAAGCAAGTTGAGCCTCTCGAAACAATGTCAGCCGGGTTGCTACTTGTTGGAACATGCCTCCAGTGGCATGCCGCTGTCAGATCTTGAATTTCTGATATCCTATTACCAACAAATGCCGATAATGTAGACGAATGTTGCTTTAACCAGTAGAGAACTATTTGGGAATCTGTCCATAAGTACACTTCTGTCGTATATTTACCCGAGCATGATTTGATTTTATTGTAAAGTTGCGATAGCAGATGTGCTCCACAAAGTTCAAGCTTTGGCAATGACTTCTTTTTAGTAGGGGCAACTCTGGATTTTGCTGTGAGAAGTTTAACGCAAGTGACGTTATGAGAGTTGATTACTCGTAGGTAAATACAACAGCCGTATGCCCGTATGGAGGCATCACAGAATCCGTGTACCTGTACGGAAACTGCATTCTCTGCCAAACAGTATCGAGGGACTTTCAATGACGGAAGTAGTGCTAAATCCTGTACAAAATTTTTCCATGCGGTATGCAAGTTTTGGGGAATAGATTCATCCCAATCAATCTTTAATAGCCAAAGTTCTTGCAGAATAGTTTTTGCTACGATAACGAGAGGGGATAACAAACCAAGAGGGTCAAAAAGTGACGATGCTAGCGATAAAATTTTTCGTTTCGTACATTTGTTATCCACAGTCGATTTCGCTTTGAACGAAAACATAAACAAATCAGTACCTTGATCCCATTGTATGCCTAGGGCGCTTGTTACGAAGGATTCCTCTATGTTTAAATCCTTGACGGTTTTTTCCTCTCTGAAGCTTTGATGATTGGAATGCCATTTCGCTAATTCCATACAACCGCCTTTTAGAATTGCAGTAACTTCCTTCTTAATTTGAGCTAGTTGCTTCGGGGTTTCCGCCCCACCCAGAAAATCATCGACATAAAACGAAGATTTTATAACCTTCGACCCAAGACCGAACTCCGATTCATATTGATCAGCTAGGTACTGAAGACTTCGCACTGCAAGGAAAGGTGCAGCTGCTGTACCATACGTCACAGTATTTAACTTAAAGGTTTTAACTGGTTCATCCTCAGAATTTCTCCAAAGAATATATTGAAAACAATGATCGCGTGGATCTACAAGCACTTGGCGGTACATTTTGACAATGTCAGCTGTGATAGCGTAGCGAAAAAGGCGAAACTGAACGAGTAACATGTATAACTCGGTTTGAGTAGTTGGCCCTACCAACAATAAGTCATTTAGAGATTTTTGAGATGTTGTTGGACACGATGCGTCAAAAACAACTCTTAATTTTGTTGACGTGCTTGTAGGCTTTAGCACACAATGATGAGGAATGTAATAATGCGGTTCATCAAGCTTCGGTGACTTCACTATGCTCATATGTCCTAATTCTTCGTATTCCTTCAAAAATGACGCATATTGGTATTTAATTTGCAAATCTTTAGATAAACGGCGCTCCATTGCTTTCAATCTCCTCAATGCAGTATCATATGAGAAGCCGAGAGAAGAAGGGTTATCCTTAAAGGGTAATCTTACAATAACTCTACCATCGGTGTCTCGAGAAACTGTTTCCAAATAAATTTTTTCACAGACTGTCTGCTCATCTGTCATTCTTTTTGATTTATCATCTGTATCTTCAATTTTCCAAAGATACTCCAAGTTACGGTCAACTCTTTCGTCATATGTGAGTAAGCATGTTGGCGTAGATGATTTGCGTGGAACTGAAGGTTCGTATCGGCCAGAAACGACCCACCCTAACAGAGTCTTTTGTAGGGACGCAAATTTTCTCCGAGTTTAATTTGGCCAACTGACAAGATTTCAAAGAAGCTTTCTGTTCCTAGCAAAAGATTAATGCGTTTTGACTTGAAAAATTCTTCATCGGCCAGTTGGGTATTTGGAGGCAAATTCCACGTAGAAATGTCAATTTGAGATTCTGGCTGATACGAGATATGGGAAGTAACGCAAAAGGAAAGTTGTAGTTGTAACTGATTGAAACGAGATTTGACTGAAGTAGATATTTTATGCTTAATGTTTGTCCGTGACTCCCCTATGCTACTAATTTGTATGGAGTGTTTTTCTCTTGGCAAGCGCAACTTCTGTGCAAATTCCTCAGTAATGAGATTAATTTGTGAACAAGAATCGAGTAATGCCCTGCCTAATTGATAACCACCAGCTGAATCTCTCACGAGTACAAGTGCTGTTGCGAGAATCACTTGTTCCGCCGAGGATTGCCCACAATGAGTGTGAACTGTAGCGGCGGTACTGGCACTGACTTCATTTGACGCGACAAACGGTGATGACGATGACAACGAAGAGGGTGGTGCAGCAACAAGTGATTGATTGCGATGTAAGAGTGTATGGTGAGCCTGAGCGCACAGCTTGCACTTGAATGTAGAAGTGCAGTTTGTTACCTTATGATTTTTCGATAAGCAGTTTATGCATAGAGCGACGCGCTTAGCAAATGCAAAACGTTCAGCGACATCCATTTGTTTAAAACGGGGACATTGGTTTAGAGTGTGCTCAGCCTTAGAGCAGAGAGAACATACACGCTTTGAGCAAGAAATTGAAAAGCTATGTTTTTGCATTTTGATTTTGCTGCTACCTTTTTTATTATCGGTTTTACGATTTTCGAAGCAAAGAGAATGAGATGTGTCAATTGACTCTAAAAACTGGCAGCGCCTTTCTAACACCTTTGCGCAGCTTTCCCAGGAGGGTAGTTTTTGGAAGTCCAAAGACTCCTTCCATTTGCTTTGAGACTCTTCATCTACCTTTTCCATAGCTAAGTAGATGAGCATTGCATTGCATATATCTGTATGATTTCCCAAAGATAATAGTGAACTATAGAGCGCAGAAACATTGTCGAGAAGACTTCGTAGTTCACTGGCATTTGGCTTTGACATTGAACTGAGTTGAAATAATGAAGTGATGTTTTCCATGAAAATTAAAGTATTGTTGTCATATCGAACCCTTAGTCTTTCAAGAGCCTTTGGATAGTTTTCATTAGTTACTTGGAAAGCGTTGATAGTCTCTAAAGCTGCACCTTTGAGGCACTTGCGCAAGTGGTTGAATTTCTCAACATTTGACAAACTAATCTCGCGATCGATAATTTGCTTGAATGAAGTGATGAAATTTTTGTAATTAGAATATTTTCCGTCGAAAGTCGGTAATTCTAAGGCAGGTAATTTTTTTGCATGTGGCACAGGATATGAAAAGGTTGTATCTGATACAGTGATGTTGTGCACATCTTCCCCTAACTGCGATTGAATTTCGAGTTTAATTGACACATACAGATCTTCAATTTCACCCCGTGCATTATCCTCTGGCTCTAGTTTTTCAATATTCGATTGAATAGCTAGGATTTGTTTAAAATACGACTCTAATATTCCTAGGCGGCATTTCAACTCCGCTGTTGAGAGAGTCTTCCCTTCTCCTCTGCCATTTGCATCAATAATGGTTTTTATACGCGAAATATTTCTCTTGGTTGTTGTGCGTAGACTTTTGTATTCTTCCAGACTTGTAGCCATAATGGCTTAGTACCGCGAGTAATGAAATCAGGGAATATAGCGACAGGAATATAAGCGACAGAAATAAATGAATGATCCTACTATCAATGTGATGCAGGTGGCAGATCTGACCTCTTGAATACAGTGCAATGCTCCGATGAGCTTTCCGCTAGTATAATGTATAATTTGTTTCGATAAGAACTTACTTGTATAAATAGTCCTGGACCTTTGCACGAAAATGTTGCTATGTGTATACTGCGATGCAAATGTTACGATGAAATGTTGCGATGTAAAGGTTGTGCCTGTTGTCGAAGGTTAACTCTAGATCGCAGGATTTGAATGTTGGTATCGATTGGTTGATAGATGTCCAAAGTTGATTCCTTTGTATCGTTGATGTTGCGAAAAAACGTAAGGTGTTCAAATAGTGCCTATTTATGCTGTCTCATTTTTCGTCGTGACCTTCAATCGACTTCTGCGAATCTGGACAATTTATTATTTTGCACTGCTCCACGTTTGGGCGCCAATGTTCGATAAGAAGCTTTTTTCTTATTAATTTAAAATATTTAAGGGCGAGTGCAAAGAACGTATTACCAAATTTATAAAAAGTTATGTATCCAAAGATGGTGGAAAGAACAAAATGAGCCAGATCTTTTTATACAAAATGTAGAGAGCTTAATTAACAGCTAACTTAGTTAATACAGAGGTGTAATAAATCTTAGTAGAAATTGAGCAACTATGCTAATGCTAAGTTCACACTTATCTATAGTATTACAAAATTCAAATAAAGATAATCAAGAAATTTAACATTGTATGTACATATGTATCTGTAAGGATAAAAATGAAAGTAAATATATCTCAACTTAAATATCTGACTGAACAGTTATTTTCCCTTATGTTGTCACCATAGCTCTCAACTGAGTATGTAATGTTCGGTTACACCCGAACTTAACCTTCCTTACTTGTTTTTTAATTGCGTCAGTTTTTGAGTAATCTGGCAGCAGGCCATTTTTTTTTAAGGTACATTTATGGCCTAAAAACGTTACTTCGGAACGAAGGAAATTGCATTTATTGGGATTTAACTTTAAATTGAATTTTCTACAAGTTTCGAAAACTTGAGTGAAAAAGAGTTTGGTGCTATATTTAAACCGAAAGGTAAAACTTTCCAACGAAAAGCTCCCCGATCTGTACTGAAAGATGTAACGTCTCTAGAATTGACATTAAGTGGTATTTGGTGAAAACCAGAAAAAAGATCTAAGTTGAAAAATATTTGGCTCTGCCAATATTGTCGAGTATATCATCTACATGTGCCAAATGAAATTTGTCTGCGATAAGCTTTTTGTTGACTGTTCTGAAGTCAACGGACATACGATAAGACTTTTGGCTTGTAGGATCTTTTTTCGGTACCAAAATTAAAAGACTGTTATAATTAGAAAAGCTGGGTTCTATTAAATAATTTCGCATTAAATTTTCGACTTGTTTATTAATTTCTTCGCATTGTGTATATGGTAAACGATAATTTTTTTATATAGACTGGATTTTTATCAGTTAAACGTAGTTTTTGTTCGTAAAAGTTATTTAAGGTCATGCGATCAGTTTTTAAAGCATCGGCATATTTAAAGCATAAATCTAGTAATTGTTTTTGGGCATAATCTGGCATTTGATTTTTCAAAATTTTCGTTAATTCCTCTAAGCGTTTTTGATCCTTTGAAGGACCAGGGGTGACTCTAGAATCTCTTTGTACGATATGGGTATGAAATGAAAGGTGTTAATGAGTATTTTATAAGGGAGTGTGCCTTAGTTCTATAGGTGGGAGCCTTTGGAGATATCGCCATAAAGGTGGACCAGAGGTGACTCTAGAATGTGTTGTAGGATTTGGGTATCAAACGAAAGGTGTTAATGAGTATTTTAAAAGGGAATGGGCCTTAGTTCTATAGGTGGACGTCTTTTCGAGACATAGCCATAAAGGTGGACCAGGGGTGATTCTAGAATGTGTTTGTTCGATATGGGTATCAAATGAAAGGTGTTAATGAGTATTTTAAAAGGCAGTGGGCCTTAGTTCTATAGGTGGACGCCTTTTCGAGATATCGCCATAAAGGTGGACCAGGGATGACTCTAAAATATGTTTTTACGTTATGGGTATCAAATTAAAGGTATTAATGAGGGTTTTAAAGGGAGTGGCCCTTAGTTTTATATGTGAAGGCGTTTTCGAGATATCGACCAAAATCTAGACCAGGGTGACCCAGAACACAATCTGTTCGTTACCGCAAATTTATTTATATATTTAATACCACGTACAGTATTCCAGCCAAGATTTTAAGGGCTTTTGATTTCGCCCTGCATAATTTTTCATTTTCTTCTACTTAATATGGTAGGTGTCACACCCATTTTAAAAAGTTTTTTCTAAAGTTATATTTTGCGTCAATAAACCAATCCAATTACCATGTTCCATCCCCTTTTTAATATTTGCTAATTATGGTATTTTTTAATTTTTTGTTATTTTCGATATCGAAAAAGTGGGCGTGGTCATAGTCCGATTTCGGCGATTTTTTATACCGAGATAAAGTGAGTTCAGATAAGTACGTGAACTAAGTTTAGTAAATATATATCAATTTTTGCTCAAGTTATCATGTTAACGGCCAAGCGGAAGGACAGGCGGTCGACTGTGTATAAAAACTGGGCGTGGTTTCAACCGATTTCATCCATTTTCACAGAAAATAGTTACCGTCATAGAATCTACGCACCTACCATATTTCACAAGGATTGGTAAATTTTTGTTTGACTTATGGCATTAAAAGTATTCTAGACTAATTAAATGAAAAATGTACTCAAGTTGTCGTGTTTACGGACGGACGGACGGACATGGCTAAATGAATTTCTTTTTTCGCCCATATCATTTTGATATATAGAAGTCTATATCTATCTCGATTAGTTTATGCCGTTACGGATTGCCGTTATGCGATCAAAGTTAATATACTCTGTGAGCTCTGCTCAGCTGAGTATACAAATTTTGTTTTGAACTTAGCAAAAAAAATTATTTAATTCCATAAAAACAAATGTTTTAAACATTGAAACAACAAAAAAAAATTTTAATTATTTTACTACAAGCAATAGCATCGTTTGTAGTTACCGAAAAAGTGATTTTAATGTTTAAAAAATTTGTTTTTATGACATTCTAAATTTTGTTTTGCTAAGTTGAAGAAAGATTTTTTTTTGATATTTCCGTATACTACAAATGATTAAAAACACATTTCAAAACGTGTAAGGTTGCAAATTTTTCTACCACACCTTTCTGGGCATGCAGCCCCACACACGCACATACAAAGATATAAAAGAAAACTGAATTTAATTTATTTAGATTTTTTTATTTAATGTTTATCTTTAATCCTTTTTCTTTTACATTTAGTTTATCTTACACCTTTTAGTTTTACTACATAGCTTTAATATTTATATCTATAAATTATATTAACACTTTAGTTCTTTCAGTTTTTGTATTAACTTATCTATACTTTAGTATTAACACTTCTATAATATAGCATTACCTTATGTTACTCCCGTTTTTGTATTAACACCTCTATATTTTACTTAGTAACTTTAGTTTTTTGCAATTTATCGCGTGTTCAATTGGTGCCGGCTCAATTCTAACTGAACTGCTGAATCTTAACTGAACTTTTTATCAAAAGTGCTGACGCTTCCAAAAGCCATGTCAGCACTTTTTCGCATATCGGCACAATGGCGTGATGCCATGTGTTATTATAAGGGTTGAACTTGAGGTGGAGTTGCCAGCTTTTTTAACGCACTTAACGTTGACACTACATCATCCCCCTTTGGAAAAGAAGAATTTGACAAGGTAATTACTCTTGCACATTCTTCTTTATCCTTTAACATATTGTTGCAGTGTTTTGAATGAACGGTTTTGACCCGGGATTCGTTCACTGACCACAGTGCAACTTTTTAAAAAAAATAGATTTAAAATTCAGGCTAGAATAATGAAATATGTAAAAAAGGTAAGCTTAAAATATTTAAAATTTATATTATTTTGTTTGAAATGAGTGAAATGTTTGAAAAGTTAGTTTTTTCAGATCTTGATAAGTTAAAAAGTCTGTTTGAAGTGAGCCGTTTAAAAAAAATTTTTTTTTAAGTATACTTATTGTAATTTACTTATATGTATACGCTTAACGTAAGTAAATTTAATCTATTAAGCATTTCTGGTAACATATATATATTTTTTTGTTATATCAAAAATTAACATTAAACATTTTTTTTACTTCATTTGTGTGTTCTTAAAATATATTTATATTTAAATATTAATTACACCTATGGATTAAATTAATTTTTCTGGACACGATTTTTGTGTACAGTTTTATCAATTTTATTAATTTCGTCGAAAATCTTTATATTTTGTGCATCAATATTCTTTACAATGTAGGGACATTAATTTCTATTGGTCTAGACTTTTTATCGTATAATTCTTTATTTCTAATTTTGTGTTTATTAATCAAATTTGTTGCCATCTTATGAGATTTTTGCATTTTGTTCTTTAGTATAATTTTCTACATTAAAAATCGGATCGATTTGTTCCTTTTGTAATTCATGTGGCATTGTAGATTTTCTGCCAAATTTTAATTCGAAAGGAGTAAATTTATTATCAAAAACCGAACAACTTGTAGTATTATGTAAAAATGTTAAGTTTTTCAAATATGTATCCCAATCTGAATATGTTTCATTTAGATATGCACGTAAATATTCGTTAAAGACTCTATGATTTCTTTCAACAGTACCAACAGTTTCATGGTGGTAAGTTGTTGAGGAATCATGATTAATTTTTAAAAGTTTTGTTAATTCCGAGAATAATTCATTTTTGTATTCCGTTCCTAAATCGGATACAATATGTTGATATGAAGCTTTCAAATATAGCACGTGCTACAGTTTTTGCTGATGTATCTGGAACGGCTACCGTTACCAGGTATTTCCTCTGCGAAGACAGTCACCTTGTAGCTGTGCAGGGGCTTATGCCGATCGCATTTGATACTAATTGGTCAGATGGGAGCGGCGCAACCGCGCTCACCTGACAGATATGGTCGAATGCTATCGGTAACCAGGAACTGTCACCTCCTAATCCAGGGTGTCATGCGTCACCGTGCCCATTGGACTGGTTTGCAGCCAGGAGGTCCACAACACCGGCTGTATTATAACGGCGCCTCCCCAACACCGGGCCACCTTGGGGAGTAACCATGGCCTTACCGCGTCAAGGGGCTCTGCCGCGGCGGACCAACCCAGTTCCCCACTTAAATAATTGACAACTACGCTTGCCACGTCAAGCATGTTGTCGTACGACAAGAATGGATAAACAAACAAATAAAAAGAACAAAAAAACAAACAACAACAGCAACGCAATAAAGAAAACGGGCTCCAATAAGAGCAGCGGGCAAAGCAGTAGCAGGCCACGCAGATACTCCAGGAAATTCCTGGACAGCCTCTCTAGAGAGGAGGCAATGCTCTTTTTAGAGCATATGAGGGACGATGAATCTCCCTCCACCTGCGCTGGAGTGCGCAGAGAACCGGCTCTTAAACCCGCAAACCCTAAGGGCAATACAGAAACCCAAGGAAAGCAACGCGGGCCAGAAGAGCATAGTAAGCAAAATGCGACGAAACCCGCGATCCCCAGAGGCATCTCGGCCACTGGTGAGCAGCGCGGGCACATCAAAAAAGGGGAGCAGGAGGGGCAGGCGTCCAGGAACAAACCGCGGACCATGGAGGGCCCAGTACCACCATAGAGCAGCGCGGGTCCCCCAACTAGGCGTAGCTCCGACGGTACCTCTAAACAAATGAGCGAAGGTAGCAAAAACAACCATAGCAGACCCTCTATGGAGCCAAGTAAACATGGGCGCTCACCGTCGAGGCAAGATTCTGGAAGCAGCTCACAAGGCAGCTGCGACAGGTCCCAGAAAGGGAGCGACACCGAGCGAAACCGGGAAGAGTGGAAGCGGCCCAACAGAAGGCATAACAGGGGCAGGCAACCTGCACTACCACCACCGGGCAGACCAGGATCGCTTACAGAAAAATGGCGCCTGGGACTAAGTGGGTCTGGTACAAAATGGTATCTCCGATACCTTGAGGAGGGCCTGTCGCCCAGGGAAGCAAGAGCCAGGGCAGACGAGCACAGGCATAAACCAGCCCACGAGAACAGTACAGCGACCGCCGAACGGAGAAACAGAGTCGGAAGTAAAGAACAGCCAGCGGCAGCTGGCCAGCATACACCCGCTCCCGCTGATAAGCGTAGGATCGGGCAGATCACACCGGAGGAAACTCCCAGCTCAAAGAGGCAACGGGCCCATGCTCCGCAGAACACGGCAACCATGCGCCGGGAGAATTTGAACAGGGCGACTGGGAGACCCGCTGAAGTGGCACCAAGACAGCAGAGCTACTCGGATGCCCTCAGGGGTACCCGAGTGGCTGTGCTGCCCAGGAACTACCCGGCGGATGCCCTAAGTCAGGAGGACCTGACAAATCTCCAGGAGCTAATTATGGATGGAGTGTTCAGGGGGTGTGGGCATGCTCTAGTATTTTGCGGGGTGTACTTCCGAGCAGGGCTCCTCCTCGTTGACTGCGAGGACGAGAAAACCGCAAAGTGGCTCGAGGAAGTAGTGCCAACACTCGAGGGGTGGACAGGGGCACAATTATGCACAAGGCGCGGGGATGACATACCGCCCACGCATAACGTGACAATGTTCCTCCCCAGGAGTGCGGACCGCCCCAGAGAATTTGCGATCCGGCTCCTCGCTAACCAGAACGAGGGCCTTAAGACGCAGAGGTGGCGCGTTATAAATAACAGCGCGGAAGAAACGGGCCTACGTCTCGACGTGGGCATTGATGAAGAATCCTACCAGCTCACACGTAGGAATGGATTCAAGCTGCACTACAGGTACGGCTTGATCCAAGTAAGACCCTGGAGGCAGAAGCTACCAGGGAATAGTGAGCGGCAGGAAGACAAGGCGGTCGAGGACGCCGACATAGGCAAGATGTCGGACGAGGACATGTCAGATGCGAGCACCGACACCATCAAGGCTCGTGTGACTACAAACTCTCGTACCGCAGCGAGTATAAGCGATAGGCCGCGGAACAAACGGAACGACAAATACCCACCACACAGGAGCTCATTGAGGGCTTGGACCTCCAAGAGCTGGCACTGGACAAGCGGGAGGACAGCGAAAGCGGGCTGTCGGATTACGACGACCCGATGAGGCCGGCCGGGCCAAAATAACCGGCTTAAGCATACAGATAGCCCAGATCAACCTCCACCACGCCATTGCAGCTTCGGCTGTACTGGCGAGGAGGTTTGCCTAGGATGATCTGGGCATAGCCCTCATACAGGAACCTTGGGCATACAAGGGACAGGTGAGGGGCCTTAATGTAAGTAACAGTAGAGTAATTTGGGATCTCTCCCAGCAGAGACCTAGAGCATGTGTAATGCTTAAAGCAGATATTAACTATTTTTGTATTACAGAGTTTTTAAGTCGAGATCTGGTGGCGGTACAAATAGATGCGGAAGTCAATGGTGAAGACTCCAGCATTGTGCTAGCCGCAGCCTACTTCCCGGGGGACGATAACATGGTCCCCCCAGATAACGTACAGAAGCTGGTAGCTCACTGCAGGAGAGCGAAACTTCATCTAATCATAGGAAGCGATGCTAACTCCCACAATACGGAATGGGGCAGCAGTGATACCAACCAAAGGGGTGAGTGTTTGCTAGAATATATAGCCAGTAATGATTTAAGCATATACAACGTCGGGAGTAAACCGACGTTTGTTACGAGAGCTAGGGCAGAAGTCCTTGATATAACGCTCGGCAACAAGCTAACTGAGAATATGATCTCGAGATGGAGGGTCTCAGAAGAACCCTCCCTTTTGGACCATAGAATCATAAGGTTTGAGCTGGGCGCTATGTCGGGGCAAACCAACCCTAGAAGAAATCCCAGGAAAACAGACTGGGACAGCTATAAAAGTATTATAGAAGCTAACATAGATAGCCTTAAGAGTAAAGGCAGAAGTACCAATTGTACCGAGTTAGAGAGCAGGGTGGAAAGGGCAAATCAAATAATGATAGATGCCTATAACTCCAGTTGCCGGGTCTCCTTGATTAAAGGTAAGAAGGCAACCCCCTGGTGGTCTTATGACCTGACGTTGCTAAGGAGGAAAATCAGGAAACTCTTTAACGAGGCAAGGAGAACCGGCAACTGGGAGGAATACACCCAGAATCTGACTAAGTACAATAAGGAGATAAGAAAAGCAAAAAGGGAAAGTTTTAGGAATTTCTGTGAGGGAATTTCCAGCACGCCTGCAGCGGCAAGGCTACACAAGGCCCTAGCCAAAGAGCAGAGACAGACAAACCTAGCAATCAGACTCCCAGACGGTAACTATACCGAAACGGGGGAAGAGCGAGCAAAGGCCTTGCTGCAAGCGCATTTTCCTGAGGCCTCACCGCAAGTACCGGAACCTGTGTTCCCCAGAGTTAGACCAACCCCATCAGACTGGCAACTAGCAAACTCCCTCTTTTGTGAGGCCAGAGTCAGATGGGCAGTGGAATCTTTTGAGAAATACAAATCTCCGGGGGTGGATGGCATCTACCCGGCGCTAATGCAGCAAGGGACACAGATAATCCCACATCTCGCCAGGATCATGAGAGATAGCCTGGCACTGGGATATATACCCACGATGTGGAGAAGAGCAAGAGTAGTATTCATACCAAAAGTAGGTAAAAAGGACTATTCACAAGCGAAGTCCTTCAGACCAATAAGTCTAACCTCCTTTGTCTTGAAGGCAATGGAAAAGATAATAGACCGAGAAATCAGGTCGAACGCCCTCAAGAGCTGGCCCCTACATTATAGCCAGCATGCCTACAGAGCGGGTAGGTCCACGGATACAGCTCTGTACCAGTTATCATCTGAAATACAGAGGGCGTTCGAAACAGGGGAAACAGTGCTTTGCGCTTTCCTTGATATCGAGGGTGCCTTTGACAACACATCTCACGAAAGCGTAAACATAGCACTGCAGAGAAGAGGAGTTCAGTTGCCTATCCAGAGATGGATTGACAATCTACTCCGTACAAGAATCGCTGAAGCTCAAGTAGGCAGCAGCGCAGTTAAGATTATTACCACAAGAGGGTGCCCCCAGGGAGGTGTCCTGTCACCCTTTTTGTGGAGCCTAGTAGTGGATGAACTCCTGCAAAAGCTATCAGACAGTGGCATAAGATGCCAAGGATATGCTGACGACATCGTCATAATTGCAAGGGGTAAATTCGAGAGTACGCTCTGTGATATAATACAAAGAGCATTGAACATTACAAGGGAATGGTGCGCCAATGTGGGTCTTAACATCAACCCATCTAAGACAACCATCATCCCCTTCACCAGAAGAAGGGTCCTACCAGCCCTGAGAGCAATAACAATAGATGGCGTGGAACTAGAATATGGAACCGCAGTGAAATACTTGGGGATCATGTTTGACACCAAGCTCTTATGGAAACAACACTTCGACTCCATGAAGACTAGGGCCACAAGGACCATCATGGTATGCAAACGTCTAGCAGGCAAATCATGGGGCTGCAGCCCACACGTGTTAAGATGGATGTATACCATGATAGTAAAACCTATGATAACATATGGCTCAATAGCCTGGGCATCAAGAACAACTCGGGCGACGACGAGGCAAGCACTGTCGAAACTTCAGCGACTGGCATGCGTGTCCATCACGGGAGCTATGCGCACATGCCCCACAACAGCGCTGGAAGCTATCCTCGATCTAACCCCGCTGCATTTATCGATAGAGCAGTCAGCCAAGCGAGCCCTCCTTAATATCGTCAAGGAGGGCTCGGGCAAAGGTAGAGTCATATCGTCTCGGAACATGGAGGAATTGAGAGAGAAGTTCCCAATCTCTCAACTCCCGAGGGATGATATCCTCAGGCAGATAGTATATGAGAAAAGATATAAAGTAGAACTGGGAGACAAGGGTACGTGGGAAGAAAACAGAATTGAGAGCATTCAGCAGCTAAATAGTATAGTATGGTATACCGATGGCTCGAAGACCCCAGAGGGGATTGGATCTGGAGTCGTTGGACCCAGAGCCAAGATATCAATACCCCTGGGAGCATACCCGAGCATTTTTCAAGCGGAGGTATTCGCCATAAGCCAGTGCGCGGACCTGAACCTTCAGCGAAAATACTCCAATGAGAAAATTGCCATACTCAGTGACAGCCAGGCCGCCCTCAAGGCCATCTCGGCATTTGAAATAAAATCAGCACTAGTCCTTGAGTGCGTGGAAAGGCTGAATCAACTAGGAGCACACAATGAACTACTGTTGGCCTGGGTTCCTGGGCACAGGGGAGTCCAGGGAAACGAGCAGGCGGACAGCCTGGCCAGAGAGGCAGCAACGATACGACCTATTGGTCCTGAACATAATGCGTCCTACAGATGGCAATCTCGATAGTTGCACAGATTTTCGAATTTACAAAAAACTTTTTCTATTAATTATCAACAAATAGAGTAATATTTGTTAACAAAGATAGGCCTATGCACTGCGGCTGATCAATACGAATCGATTCATATAACTTTTATATGATTTTACGTATGCTAAGTATGCGAAACAGCCTGTCAATTGATTGTATGGAAATTTTGTTACCGTATTAATATATAGATAGTAGAGTAATATACGGCCTATGCAATATTTCGACCTAAAATCGAAAACGTTTTTGGGTCGTTTTTTTTTCGTTTAATATACAACGTGAAATTTTCCGATTCAATCAAGTTGCATTTAAATAATAATAAACTAAGTTGAAATAAAAGATAATATAATAAAATAAAATAAGAAATATCAAAATAAATTAGCATAAAAGACAATATACAAATTTTAATGTAATATCTTTGTAGCAAATTTAATATACAACGTGATAAAAGATAATATTATAAAATAAAATAAGAAATATCAAAATAAATTAGCATAAAAGACAATATACAAATTTTAATGTAATATCTTTGTAGCAAATTTATTTATTTTTTGTTCACTATAAGACGTGCTATATCTAAAATGAGCATAAAATCTGGAAATGCAAAAAACATTTGGGTCAAATTTGCAATTAATTGTTATAAATAAATAAATTAAGTGAGTTTGAACAGAAGTTGACTCATTATTTCTGATTTCATTTTTTTTAAAGCACCTAAAATGAAAAACAAAAAATCTCTTAAATAAAGACCTATGCTTTTACGTGTAAGTAAAATTTGTCCAAAAAAATAGGCCGGTTAAGTTATTACTTCTCTTTAAAGTATTTTTGTGCGCTAACAATTATTTTGGATCACTTTTTAAAGATTTTGGTACAAACTAATATAGGTAATTGGAAACAATGGGAAACAATATTTTATTTCAACAGAAAATGAGCGAAGCAGTAGTTCTCTCTCCGTTTGGCGTGTACAAATATATACATATGTAGAGATGAAACATTTGAGCAACGGAACATTTGAGAATTTGGAGCTATGTGCTCAGGGGGGTTTGTGAACATAATGCGTCCTACAGATGGCAATTTCGATAGTTGCACAGATTTTCGAATTTACAAAAAACTTTTTCTATTAATTATAAACAAATAGAGTAATATTTGTTAACAAAGATAGGCCTGTGCATTGCGGCTGATCAATACGAATCGATTTATATAACTTTTATATGATTTTACGTATGCTAAGTATGCGAAACAGCCTGTCAATTGATTGTATGGAAATTTTGTTACCGTATTAATATATAGATAGTGGGTAATATACTGCCTATGCAATATTTCGACCTAAAATCGAAAACGTTTTTGGGTCGTTTTTTTTTCGTTTAAACAAATGGAGTAATATTTGTTAACAAAGATAGGCCTATGCACTGCGGCTGATCAATACGAATCGATTCATATAACTTTTATATGATTTTACGTATGCTAAGTATGCGAAACAGCCTGTCAATTGATTGTATGGAAATTTTGTTAGCGTATTAATATATAGATTATTAAGAATTTATGAGCTTAAAACCGGCTTATAATAATTGAATATTCATTTTTTCTAAGAGAAACTGAAAAGAAAAGATAACATATTGCGATGGTACCATTTCGAAAATCGCCACAAATTCATCGTCAGGCAATTTCGTAATGTTATCAAAGGTTTCACCGGTTTTTAATGGCGTGTTCAATTTATATATTTATAGCATGTACTAACGCGTGTGTGAATATGTATATAGCATATATACATATATATATGTAGCAAGCATGCGTATTTATGTATTTACGTATTTACGTATATATATGGCAGCTACTTTCGTACAAAGCTTTCGATGGTGATTCGGAACAAGTTTTGTTTATTTGAATTCAGATTTAGGTTATTCTTATTTTAATTAATATTACTAAATATAGCAATAAAATCATTAGAAATGAAATGTTCTTATGTGTAATTTATACAAATAAAAAAAAACTACTTAAGTTTAAAAATATATTTATCCGGCTTTTATTTTGGTGTGATGCCATGTGTTATTATAAGGGTTGCACTTGAGGGGGAGTTGCCAGCTTTTTTAACGCACGTAACGTTGACACTACAAATGATGTAAGGCATTATAACTTATTTTTTCTGCTTAAAACATAATACATTATGCTTTTTAGCTCACAACAAAAAAAATATTTTACTACAATCAATAACGTTGTTTGCAGGTGTCGAAAAGGTGGTTTAAATGCTTAAAACATTTGTTTTCATGACATTTTAAACATTTTTTTTTTGCTAAATTGAAGAAAAAAGGATCAAAAACGCATTTCAAAACGATTTAACGCAGTATAACTAATTTTTGCTGTTTAAAACATAATACATTATGTTTTCTGGGTAACGAAAAAAAAGTTTTAAAAACTAAAATTCACTACAATCGTTTTCGCCGTTTGTAGTAATAGGCATGTGAAAAATTGTTGGTTTTTTTCAAAGCGGGTGCCAGCGCAAAATTTTTTTTTGTCTACGTCGTTTGTAGTAATAGAATTGTGAAAAAAAATTGTTTTTTTCAAGGCGGGTTCCAGCGTGACGGAGCTGACTAAATGACCATAATTTTAAATCTGGATTTCTCTTAGAGGTTGGAAATTTGTTAAACAAAGATAATAACGACTTAGAAAGAAATTGTAAAAATTTGTGTGAATTTTATAATACAGATCTCGAGGGAACAGAACTTTTTATGGAAATATGTGACTGCAAAATATTATTCAGCAGTAGAAAAAAATTTAACCTAAAACTCCGTTACTTACTTTTATAATCTCGTATGGAGAAAATGTTTTTCCAAACTTGCGAGTTGGACTTCAAATACTCTTGACTATCTTAGTATGAAAATTTTTCCCCGGGCGCAAGAAAACCTCACTACGCCACTGTGGTAGTTAATACGTTTTGCTGTGGTGAGTGGTGAATGTGTCCTACTAGAATTTTCTGAAACTTTCCTCACACTCTTTTTCGTGCATGGAATATATAGCTCAGCGTGCTAAAAGCGTACTGATGATGAAGGCTTAGCACCTTTCGAAATGTATATATCTGCGCAGCTATGGCAGGTTGTCTGAACATGGGCATATATTTTTGTTTGTTTGGGGTTGCTTTGTTAATATTCATTTATTTAGTTATATTTACGTAAGCAAAGTTCTGCTTGAGTCTTAAGATAGAAATATCGGGGTCGTACTGACATAAAAGGATAATGCTGGCTAATATTTATTGTTAACGACATTTCCAATGCTTGAAACACAATGCCGAGCGACGACGATATACGCCGCGTCGGGCGATGACATTTTTCAAATTACGGCCAGCCATTTCGTCTACTTAAAACACAATGACGGGCGAAAATTACGCCGTTTATTCAGAGTGACCATTATTTAGAAATAAAGATGAAAAAAATTAAAACTTTTTTAATTCTTTGCTTTAGCACTTGACTGCTAAAACACGCCCAAAATGTTAAAAGCTGTATTAATCCGGAGGGCGAACATTAATATTATAGCCCTTTAATTTAAAAAACAGTTTACATGTATACGGCGCACGTTACGTACGTTTTCATAAGCTTGCATGAGGTTAAATTTTTGACAGCGCACGTACCCGGTTAGTTGAAAACATTGATTGAAAAAACCTAAATTTAGCAAATGTTTGTGCTAATTACCTTTTAGTTTTTAATAATATTAATCAATAGTTGGTTGTTTTTAATAATGATACCGAAACACATCTTTCGATATCCCTCCCAATTTTTTTGAGAGTGCTACCAAAGTAAAATAAAGAATTATATGTAAAACAAAAACAAAAAATTAGTTTTCGGATATTATGTTTTCTTTTCTATACTTAAAAAAATTCACCACCAGCAACCCGTGTGATGTTTGTCGTCATCGCCCGGCGGCGAACATAGAAATAAATCTATCGTCGCAAAATGACGTCGCGTAACTTTCGCTCTTTGCTTTCATTGTGTTCACCTTCATGTACCCTGCAGTCAAACCATTTAGTTGTATACTAGAATAATACTAGTTTGCCAAAAATCCCACCTAGTATGAGTTCTGTCTTTTTTCCATATTAGCAACTGGTATTTTTAACACGGAGATGTCCTACGAAATATCAATTGCCAGCCTCTGCATCAGCATCATATCAATTGATAAACTAGTCATTATATATACCAACATCATACCCGATGATATACTAGTCAGCATACCCATCAGACTCATACCAATTGCCATACTAGTCAGTGTATTCAACATCAACATACCAGTTGGCATACTACTCAGTCTATGCATCATTGTAATAACAGTTGATATACTAGTCGATATTTGCATCAGCATCCTACTATTTAATATACTAGTCTCAGTTGGGATGAAAAATTACTTGATAAATTGGCTAAAATTTCTGTTATTCATTATATTTCATATATATAAAAGGTATGTATATATATACATATAACTGTAAAATTTATCACTTCAATACATTATACTTTGGAATAAATTTTAATAAAAATACGTACATATATATGAAAACTAAAAAGTAACGGAATAACACATGAATGTGACGCAATCTCAAGACGCAGGGCTAAGTTTATGGGTTCACCATGGCCAGAACATTCCCACATTAAATCCCTCAAGCCAAGATGGCAATCTCGATAGTTGCACAGATTTTCGAATTTACAAAAAACTTTTTCTATTAATTATCAACAAATAGAGTAATATTTGTTAACAAAGATAGGCCTATGCACTGCGGCTGATCAATACGAATCGATTCATATAACTTTTATATGATTTTACGTATGCTAAGTATGCGAAACAGCCTGTCAATTGATTGTGAACATAATGCGTCCTACAGATGGCAATCTCGATAGTTGCACAGATTTTCGAATTTACAAAAAACTTTTTCTATTAATTATCAACAAATAGAGTAATATTTGTTAACAAAGATAGGCCTATGCACTGCGGCTGATCAACACGAATCGATTCATATAACTTTTATATGATTTTACGTATGCTAAGTATGCGAAACAGCCTGTCAATTGATTGTATGGAAATTTTGTTACCGTATTAATATATAGATAGTAGAGTAATATACGGCCTATGCAATATGTCGACCTAAAATCGAAAACGTTTTTGGGTCGTTTTTTTTCGTTTAATATACAACGTGAAATTTTCCGATTCAATCAAGTTGCATTTAAATAATAATAAACTAAGTTGAAATAAAAGATAATATAATAAAATAAAATAAGAAATATCAAAATAAATTAGCATAAAAGACAATATACAAATTTTAATGTAATATCTTTGTAGCAAATTTAATATACAACGTGATAAAAGATAATATTATAAAATAAAATAAGAAATATCAAAATAAATTAGCATAAAAGACAATATACAAATTTTAATGTAATATCTTTGTAGCAAATTTATTTATTTTTTGTTCACTATAAGACGTGCTATATCTAAAATGAGCATAAAATCTGGAAATGCAAAAAACATTTGGGTAAAATTTGCAATTAATTGTTATAAATAAATAAATTAAGTGAGTTTGAACAGAAGTTGACTCATTATTTCTGATTTCATTTTTTTTAAAGCACCTAAAATGAAAAACAAAAAATCTCTTAAATAAAGACCTATGCTTTTACGTGTAAGTAAAATTTGTCCAAAAAAATAGGCCGGTTAAGTTGTTACTTCTCTTTAAAGTATTTTTGTGCGCTAACAATTATTTTGGATCAATTTTTTAAAGATTTTAGTACCAACTAATATAGGTAATTGGAAACAATGGGAAACAATATTTTATTTCAACAGAAAATGAGCGAAGCAGTAGTTCTCTCTCCGTTTGGCGTGTACAAATATATACATATGTAGAGATGAAACATTTGAGCAACGGAACATTTGAGAATTTGGAGCTATGTGCTCAGGGGGGTTTGTGAACATAATGCGTCCTACAGATGGCAATTTCGTTAGTTGCACAGATTTTCGAATTTACAAAAAACTTTTTCTATTAATTATAAACAAATAGAGTAATATTTGTTAACAAAGATAGGCCTGTGCATTGCGGCTGATCAATACGAATCGATTTATATAACTTTTATATGATTTTACGTACGCTAAGTATGCGAAACAGCCTGTCAATTGATTGTATGGAAATTTTGTTACCGTATTAATATATAGATAGTGGGTAATATACTGCCTATGCAATATTTCGACCTAAAATCGAAAACGTTTTTGGGTCGTTTTTTTTTTTTTCGTTTAATATACAACGTGAAATTTTCCGATTCAATCAAGTTGCATTTAAATAATAATAAACTAAGTTGAAATAAAAGATAATATAATAAAATAAAATAAGAAATATCAAGATAAATTAGCATAAAAGACAATATACAAATTTTAATGTAATATCTTTGTAGGAAATTTAATATACAACGTGATAAAAGATAATATTATAAAATAAAATAAGAAATATCAAAATAAATTAGCATAAAAGACAATATACAAATTTTAATGTAATATTTTTGTAGCAAATTTATTTATTTTTTGTTCACTATATCTATATCTAAAATAAGCATAAAATATGGAAATGCAAAAAACATTTGGGTCAAATTTGCAATTAATTGTTATAAATAAATAAATTAAGTGAGTTTGAACAGAAGTTGACTCAGTATTTCTGATTTCATTTTTTTTAAAGCACCTAAAATGAAAAACAAAAAATCTGTTAAATAAAGACCTATGCTTATACGTGTAAGTAAAATTTTTCCAAAAAAATAGGCCGGTTAAGTTATTACTTCTCTTTAAATTTTTTTGTGCGCTAACAATTATTTTAGAACAATTTTTTAAGGATTTTGATACAAACCAATATAGGTAATTGGAAACAATGGGACACAATATTTTATTTCAACAGAAAATGAGCGAAGCAGTAGTTCTCTCACCGTTTGGCGTGTACAAATATATACATATGTAGAGAGGAAACATTTGAGCAACGGAACAATTGAGAATTTGGAGCTATGTACTCAGGGGGGTTTGTGAACATAATGCGTCCTACAGATGGCAATCTCGATAGTTGCACAGATTTTCGAATTTACAAAAAACTTTTTCTATTAATTATAAACAAATGGAGTAATATTTGTTAACAAAGATAGGCCTATGCACTGCGGCTGATCAATACGAATCGATTCATATAACTTTTATATGATTTTACGTATGCTAAGTATGCGAAACAGCCTGTCAATTGATTGTATGGAAATTTTGTTAGCGTATTAATATATAGATTATTAAGAATTTATGAGCTTAAAACCGGCTTATAATAATTGAATATTCATTTTTTCTAAGAGAAACTGAAAAGAAAAGATAACATATTGCGATGGTACCATTTCGAAAATCGCCACAAATTCATCGTCAGGCAATTTCGTAATGTTATCAAAGGTTTCACCGGTTTTTAATGGCGTGTTCAATTTATATATTTATAGCATGTACTAACGCGTGTGTGAATATGTATGTAGCATATATACATATATATATGTAGCAAGCATGCGTATTTATGTATTTACGTATTTACGTATATATATGGCAGCTACTTTCGTACAAAGCTTTCGATGGTGATTCGGAACAAGTTTTGTTTATTTGAATTCAGATTTAGGTTATTCTTATTTTAATTAATATTACTAAATATAGCAATAAAATCATTAGAAATGAAATGTTCTTATGTGTAATTTATACAAATAAAAAAAAAAACTACTTAAGTTTAAAAATATATTTATCCGGCTTTTATTTTGGCGTGATGCCATGTGTTATTATAAGGGTTGCACTTGAGGGGGAGTAGCCAGCTTTTTTAACGCACGTAACGTTGACACTACAAATGATGTAAGGCATTATAACTTATTTTTTCTGCTTAAAACATAATACATTATACTTTTTAGCTCACAACAAAAATAATATTTTACTACAATCAATAACGTTGTTTGCAGGTGTCGAAAAGGTGGTTTCAATCCTTAAAACATTTGTTTTCATGACATTTTAAACATTTTTTTTTTTGCTAAATTGAAGAAAAAAGGATCAAAAACGCATTTCAAAACGATTTAACGCAGTATAACTAATTTTTGCTGTTTAAAACATAATACATTATGTTTTCTGGGTAACGAAAAAAAAGTTTTAAAAACTAAAATTCACTACAATCGTTTTCGCCGTTTGTAGTAATAGGCATGTGAAAAATTGTTGGTTTTTTTCAAAGCGGGTGCCAGCGCAAAATTTTTTTTTGTCTACGTCGTTTGTAGTAATAGAATTGTGAAAAAAAAATTGTTTTTTTCAAGGCGGGTTCCAGCGTGACGGAGCTGACTAAATGACCATAATTTTAAATCTGGATTTCTCTTAGAGGTTGGAAATTTGTTAAACAAAGATAATAACGACTTAGAAAGAAATTGTAAAAATTTGTGTGAATTTTATAATACAGATCTCGAGGGAACAGAACTTTTTATGGAAATATGTGACTGCAAAATATTATTCAGCAGTAGAAAAAAATTTAACCTAAAACTCCGTTACTTACTTTTATAATCTCGTATGGAGAAAATGTTTTTCCAAACTTGCGAGTTGGACTTCAAATACTCTTGACTATCTTAGTATGAAAATTTTTCCCCGGGCGCGAGAAAACCTCACTACGCCACTGTGGTAGTTAATACGTTTTGCTGTGGTGAGTGGTGAATGTGTCCTACTAGAATTTTCTGAAACTTTCCTCACACTCTTTTTCGTGCATGGAATATATAGCTCAGCGTGCTAAAAGCGTACTGATGATGAAGGCTTAGCACCTTTCGAAATGTATCTATCTGCGCAGCTATGGCAGGTTGTCTGAACATGGGCATATATTTTTGTTTGTTTGGGGTTGCTTTGTTAATATTCATTTATTTAGTTATATTTACGTAAGCAAAGTTCTGCTTGAGTCTTAAGATAGAAATATCGGGGTCGTACTGACATAAAAGGATATTGCTGGCTAATATTTATTGTTAACGACATTTCCAATGCTTGAAACACAATGCCGAGCGACGACGATATACGCCGCGTCGGGCGATGACATTTTTCAAATTACGGCCAGCCATTTCGTCTACTTAAAACACAATGCCGGGCGAAAATTACGCCGTTTATTCAGAGTGACCATTATTTAGAAATAAAGATGAAAAAAATTAAAACTTTTTTAATTCTTTGCTTTAGCACTTGACTGCTAAAACACGCCCAAAATGTTAAAAGCTGTATTAATCCGGAGGGCGAACATTAATATTATAGCCCTTTAATTTAAAAAACAGTTTACATGTATACGGCGCACGTTACGTACGTTTTCATAAGCTTGCATGAGGTTAAATTTTTGACAGCGCACGTACCCGGTTAGTTGAAAACATTGATTGAAAAAACCTAAATTTAGCAAATGTTTGTGCTAATTACCTTTTAGTTTTTAATAATATTAATCAATAGTTGGTTGTTTTTAATAATGATACCGAAACACATCTTTCGATATCCCTCCCAATTTTTTTGAGAGTGCTACCAAAGTAAAATAAAGAATTATATGTAAAACAAAAACAAAAAATTAGTTTTCGGATATTATGTTTTCTTTTCTATACTTAAAAAAATTCACCACCAGCAACCCGTGTGATGTTTGTCGTCATCGCCCGGCGGCGAACATAGAAATAAATCTATCGTCGCAAAATGACGTCGCGTAACTTTCGCTCTTTGCTTTCATTGTGTTCACCTTCATGTACCCTGCAGTCAAACCATCTAGTTGTATACTAGAATAATACTAGTTTGCCAAAAATCCCAACTAGTATGAGTTCTGTCTTTTTTCCATATTAGCAACTGGTATTTTTAACACGGAGATGTCCTACGAAATATCAATTGCCAGCCTCTGCATCAGCATCATATCAATTGATAAACTAGTCATTATATATACCAACATCATACCAGATGATATACTAGTCAGCATACCCATCAGACTCATACCAATTGCCATACTAGTCAGTGTATTCAACATCAACATACCAGTTGGCATACTACTCAGTCTATGCATCATTGTAATAACAGTTGATATACTAGTCGATATTTGCATCAGCATCCTACTATTTAATATACTAGTCTCAGTTGGGATGAAAAATTACTTGATAAATTGGCTAAAATTTCTGTTATTCATTATATTTCATATATATAAAAGGTATGTATATATATACATATAACTGTAAAATTTATCACTTCAATACATTATACTTTGGAATAAATTTTAATAAAAATACGTACATATATATGAAAACTAAAAAGTAACGGAATAACACATGAATGTGACGCAATCTCAAGACGCAGGGATAAGTTTATGGGTTCACCATGGCCAGAACATTCCCACATTAAATCCCTCAAGCCAAGAGAAATGCTAGGGTACATCATGGAAGTCGGATGGGATGAGGTGCTGACCAATGGTCGCAGTGCAATCCTCAATAAATTATCTATCTATCTAACGGAGAAGGAAAGAACCAGTAGTGGTTGACTGTGTCAAAACAGGCCAAGCTCCGTCCTGTTATGAGTGTTAATGGAGTTCAGAATGGTGGTAGTGATATGCACTTTACGGAAGTCATGCTGATGGCTGGATAACCGAACAATTTCATTTAATTGAGGAAATCATAACGGCGTTAAACGTTTCCGTTACTGATTAAAGGGATAATATCGGTACATACTGGCTGGGTTTCCGGTCATTCTCTGTTATTCTGGAAAGGCATAGGCTTTTAACGACAAGAAGAAAAAATATCCTAGGCTACTGATGCCCTCATGTTCAAGGTATTTTGGCATCGGTATAGGCCTTCCTTCTGAAACTATTGATATGGAAGGTTTGGCCTTTTCAATAACTTCTTTAACCTATTTTGCGGTAACGGTGAGGGTTGACTCGTCATGCTTGTGTTTATGTGCCCGTTGATTTGGACGATATCTAGCATTGTCAACTGAAGTATGCATTGCAAATTGGCTACAGAAAGCACTCGTGCATTTCTTTGAGCCGACAGACGAAATTCTAGTCAAATGAATTATTTAAATACTAACTAGTATTAATTACACCACAAAGTTATAGTCAATGAACCATTCTAAAACTGACCAGTATGATAACCGCCACAAAATTCTAGTCAATTAACTACTCATACCCTAACTAGTATGAATAACACCACAAAATTATAGTCAATGAACTATTCAAAAGCTGACTAGTATGAATAAACACACAAAATTCTAGTCAATGAACTAGAATGTTTGCTGACTACTTTGGCTTTTGACTGCAGGAAAGTAAGGAAGTCTGAGTTCGAGTGAAACCGAACATTACATACACAGCTATACACTTGAAATGCTGTTGTTGTTTGTTTTGTATGCTTAATAGTGTTACAAGGCTGCGCAATAATATATATACATATGGTTCTATTCTGAACTAATTTTTCTTCGAGTTATGGCTCCCGAAACATAAAAAAATTGCTTAGTTATAAAAGGGGCGGTGACACGCCCATGTTTTAAAATTTGAAGTTTTTCCTATTTATTTTTGTAAATCCACTTGCGGAATGAAATACCATTGACATAAAGCTCTTTTTTGCAAAGATATAGCTTATTTTATTCGTCCACGACCCTTTTAAAAATCTTTTATATAAAAGTGGGCGTGGTCCTTAACCGATTTCGTTAATTTTTCTTCAATGCATTCCTTATAGTAAGGGTAACCGCTCTGCTGAATTTTGTTACGATAGGTCCAACGATTTTTGATTTATGATTAATAGTATTTGTAAAATTGATTTTATCACAAGTGGGTGATGCCACGCCCATTACAAATTTTTTTTTTTCAAATTTTTATCAAGAGTCTCAATATCAGTCGACACGTTAAATTTCAACATTACTAAATAATCAGGTTTTTTGCATTTTCCAAAATGTTATATATGTAAAAAATGGGCGTGGTTATCATCCGATTTCGCTCTTTTTCAATATTATGGGTACAGATAAGCTCGTGTACCAAATTTGGTGAAGATATCTCAATATTTACCCAAGTTAACGTGGTAATGGACAGACGGACGGACGGACATGGCTCAATAAATTTTTTTTTTTCGATACTGATGATTTTGATATATGGAAGTCTATATCTATCTCGATTCCTTTATACTTGTGCAACCAACCGTTATCCAAACAAAGTTATAATACCCTGTGTACAAGTACAGCTGCGTATAATAAACATAATACCCACACTAACAGTAAAAGTAGGTGGGATTTTTATTTCATATCATTGCGCAGTTTCTTGAATTTACATATGTACCTGTGTATTAGAGGTTTACGCCGGTCACTTAATTGGCGGCGGCAGCGTGGCCGGCGCATCGACAAAGTGATCGGCGTAAACCTCTTAATTGAATGGCTGGACTTCAGAGTATCACATTAAAAAAAAAAAAAATAAATATAAGGCGCGATAACCTCCGAAGAGATCTAAGGCCGAGCTTCTCTTCCAATTTGCGTCGTGCTCCTCTTGATTTTTCCCTACAAATTGGCCGGACGGGACCTACATGTTTTATGCCGACTCCGAACGGCATCTGCAAGGCAGATGAGTTTTCACTGAGAGCTGTTCATGGCAGAAATACAATCGGAGCGCTTGCCAGAAACTGCCGAGGGGCGACCCCGCTTAGAAAAATTTCTTCTAATTGAAAAATCTTATTTCTAAAATTTTGATGTTGCTTTGCCCGGGAGTTGAACCCAGGGCATACGGTGTGATAGGCGGAGCACGCTACCATCACACATATGGAAACATACTGCTGACGTCAATGGTATGTTTGACGATCTGGAACAATATCATTAACTTGCGGATGAGCATCTAGTGGAGGTTTACGCCGATCACTTTATCGGCGGCGGCAGCGTAGGCTCTATTATATACCGGCGGTGGCGGCTTGATTTTTCTATTTAAAAAAATAATATTTAGGAAAGGTTTTGTTTTGTTTGTATGTATTTAAGGAAATCAACGTTTTGGCCATTTCGGAAAGATCCGGAGTTTTTGCCTCAAAATCTCGCAGATCGTTCAAAAATTTTCAGGAGTAGCTTCTTGCGGGGGGATTGTCCCTTGTTTACTTACTCCATAGAGGCTTCGAATCTAACACCGGTCTTTGGAATTGGTACTGCAGCGTCTGCTGAAAAGAAATAGGGATACATAAAAGGATCACACTTTTGTTGTTGTTGTCCCATCCAATAGGTGCGACCGATCACAAATTGTCATCAATGTCCTCTAACGGGAGTCCAAGGAAACTTGCTGTTTTAACAGTTGTGGACCATAATGGAAGGGATGTTAGAGGCGTTGGTTCCAAAATATAGTTAAAGAGATGGTTGGTGTCATGTGGGGACATATTACAAGCAGGACATATATTTTGTATGTCGGGGTTGATCCTGGATAGGTAAGAGTTTTACCTGTTACAGTATCCAGATCGAAATTGAGCTAGAGTGACTCGCGTTTCCCTAGGGAGAGTGCGTTCCGCCTCTGCTAGTTTTGGATATTGTTCTTTGAGTACAGTATTCACCGGGCAATTCCTGGCATAGAGTTCCGACGCCTGTTTTTGGATTTCACTGAGGACCTGCTTGTGTTTTAGCTTCATACGGCTGTGTTCTAAGGTGCCGTTTTTCCTCATATTGCTTACTTAAATGACTCCCTATGCCCCTGGGCGGTGTAGGCTCATCAATCAGATGTTTGCTGGGATGCCCAGGTTTCAGGGTATTCAACAGAAACTGTTTGGTTAGCAATTCATTACTCCCCCCCCCCCCCCCCCCCCCTAATGGGGAGTATTTCCGCCTCATTACGTAGATGGTGTCTGGGGACATAAGAAGACAACCCGTGACGGTTCTGAGGGAAGTATTTTGGCAGGCCTGTATCTCCTTTCAGTAATTAGTACTTAGGCTTGCAGACCATATCGGGGACGCGTAGCTTGCAATCGGCTGGCCAATTGCTTTCTAAGTGGTAATGAGCGTTTCTTTATCATTAATCCGATTATTTTCTTGCCAAGCTCATCGATCTGTGTGCCTGGCCACAGCCATTATTGTGCAATCATCGGCGTAGGAAACGATAGGGACCCCTTCTGGTGACGAACATATCTTTGATATGTTACTAGAAATTAAACAAAAGTGGAGATTGGACACCACCCTGTGGCACCTCTTGTTTAATTCTTCTTGGTTTGGATGTTGCGTTCCTGAATTGCGCCAATGCCTGCCGATCAGACAGATAATTTGCGGTCCACCTTTTAAGAAATGGAAGAATGGTAGACCCTTCCAGGTCCTGCAGTAACGTGCCGTTTTTAGCATCGGCATGGCTATGCCGTCTGGGCCCACTGCTTTATATGGTTTAGCATGACCGATAGCATCCTCAACCTCTTTGGCGGTGATGGCAATTTGGGACGCTCTGAATATATGTTTATGTGCGCGTCTGTTAGCCTGCCGTTTAACTTTTCCAACCGTAGAATGCATTATATATTGTCGGCAGAAAGCGCTCGCGCATTTTTTCGCATCTGACAACACCTTATCCCCAAAGGCGATGGAAATTTTGTAATTGTGTTTAGACGGATTCGATATGAACTTTACGGTGGACCAAAGCTTAACCACACCAGCAGAGAGGTTACAATCCCTTAAATTCTCCCCCCTTTTCGCCCGCTTGTGTTCATCCACAAGCAATCTGATGCGTTGGTTTATACCCCTTATTTGAGGGTGGCCAGGATCGAGCTGTCTTATAAGGTCACATTCTCTCGCTAAATTTGCGGCCTCCGCCGGAAAATGAGGCTCGATTTCGGGAATTCTTCCGGTGGGAATAAAAGGATCCGAGGCGGATTCAATGACCTTGCGGAAAGCACGATTCCCTTCGCGAGCATCAGTCGGGGTAGGGAGGGCAGCAAAGCGATTTAAAGTTTATGAAAGTGCAGTTTTCGGTGACGATGAAGTCGGCGGTTCGCTTCCCAAGGCAGCCGGTTCTATGTACCGAACCGACTCGGGATTTTTACCGACCAGGGGCTGTCATTTCAGCGTAACCCCATTTAATTTGTCACATTTTTGTCTGTATATCTCGTGAAAAGAGTAGTTTCTCCTGGGGTTAACTCCTAGAATCGTCGCGAACACAATTTCTTTAAATCATTTGTGGTTCGTTGGCGGTCACGCACAAAGGCGACTTACGGTTGCTATTAGTGGTCTATTAATACTCATGGCTCTCGTGGCACCGTGCGCATCCGGTTTTTTCGAGCTACAATTCCCGATGATTAAGAGCTACAATTCCCGATGTGCGAACAGTAGCAATCCCGACCACCAGTCGCTGCCACGCCTCCTGACCCTCACACTATATGCCAGGACAGAAGCTATAGGCGTGCGACTTCGAACTTACATGTACCTTCGTCGACGTCACTTTTAGAAGCTCTAGGTGTAGCTCTGCAGACTTTCTGTTCACATTTGTAACAGGAGCCGTCACGTGTAGGTCATGTTTAAACATGGTTGATACGCTAAATCCAGTGTGATTCACTCCAAGGTACTAGTTCGTAATAGGGCCGCCAACTTTAGGAAATGTCAAACCGGGAGGCTTGAGTGATGAATGAAGAACTGTGAAAATAAAAATAAAGATTTCGGACGCTATTTTATAGTTAAGCAAATAAAGTGATTGGCGGCCACAGTGGTGTGATGGTAGCGTGCTCCGCCTACCACACCGTATGCTCTGGGTTCGCACCCCGGTCAAAGCAAATTCAAAATTTTAGAAATAAGGTTTTTCAATTAGAAGAAATTTATTCTAAGCAGGGTCGCCCCTCGACAGTGTTTGGCAAGCGCTCCGAGTGTATTTCTGCCATGAAAAGCTCTCAGTGAAAACTCATCTGCGTTGCAGATGCCGTTCGGAGTCGGCCAACTTGTAGGGAAATCAAGAGGAGCACGACGCAAATTGGAAGAGAAGCTCGGCCGTAGATCTCTTCGGAGGTAATCGCGCCTTACATTTATTTATTTTTTATTTAAATAAAGCGATTTTTGAAACTTTTTCATACGTGTTGAAGATGTATGCAACTTAAGCGTGAGCTGAGAATCATTTCAAAGGAGAATTTAAACCACTGGAGCCTACTAAAGGATTTTGCATCGCTGATTTCGCTTATTCTTTCAGCCAATCGGGATATAAAAATCGGCACCTTTTTCGGGTAACTTGCTTGTTTAACAACTTGAAGAGAATTTGAAATTATGTTCGACATTTTGGAAAATTTTATTTAAATTCCTTGTTCTTTATTAATTTTTTGAAAAATTTATGCGAAGTGAGTATATAAATTTATTATATAACTTTTCTATAAGTGTTTTGTTTTAATAACTTGGTGAATTCGGTGATGCGAAATCCGTGTTAAGCTGGCATTGAAAGCGGCTGTTTCCTCAAATAACTTTAGAAAGGTTAGAATATGTTAAATTTCGCAATTAGATTTTTATAACTGGCAGTGATGCGCATCCCTTGATACCCCTTTCGACCATATCTGACCAATTTTCGAGATGAACAATAAATGGCCTAGACAGTCTTAAGACTAGAAAATATAGTAATCCGCCGGACGCCGTCGTCGCCGCCACCGCGCCGATATTTTTGACATTCGGCGGCGGCGTGCGAAAAACGTTGCAAATCGGCGGCGGATACGGCGTTTAGCGGCGGTGTACATATATATTAACATAAATTAATGGTACAATTAAAAATGATTAAATACAAATGTATATATTAAATTCGATCATACATAAGTATGTGAACAAATTGGCCTCTCTTCGCTACACTTCACAATCCAAAATAAAAAGGTTTATAGTTTTAGTTTTTTTTTTTCAACAACGTTATAAATTCACTATTTTTATTATTTAATCATTAGTAATTGACTTTGACAAATATATTTGAATTTTGTTAAAATATTCACTTTTTACAAACTGTAAAATATAGACACAAGTATTTTATATAAATATGTAAGAGAACGCGTTCGCGATTGCCCGTTGATAGTACAAGACTGCCGATTCTAAAATTGTTTGATGGTGATGGCCCCTCGTCGGTGTTGCCGCCTTCCAGTTCGCCGCGCACGGCTGCGCGTGAGGGTGGCGTGCGCCGCAGATTAATTTTGGGATGTAAGCGGCTTAAACATCCTGCCCGCCCTGCAGGGCGCGGATGGTCGTATCTAAGGCGCGACCAGCATTGCGCTGCTGGAATTGCGCCGCTTGTAGGCCTTGTGGGGTACGCTTGGCTGTCTTTGAATGTTTGGGGGTTGCCGCTGTTTTGTTTGCAGGGCACGCCTTTTGGGCCCTGCAGGCGCAGGTTGGTTCCCTCTCTCCGCGTTGCTTTTTCTTGGGTTTCGGCTTCCTCTACGGCTGGGTGTTTGTCTTCCTCTGTGCTGGGGCTTTGTGCTGCCAACGTCGACCTTTCGGTTCCTCATGTAAGAGGGTGTGGTGTGCCAGGCCACAAATTTTGCACGCCCCTCGGGAGTTACATTCCCCCATTGTATGCGTGGGGGCTAAGCAATTAAAACAATTGGCCTTGGCCCTGGCCACTGTTGCAAGCTGCGGCGGCCGCATCGTCTTAAAGGCCGGGCAGGTCCGCAGCGCGTGGTAGCGGTGGCAGAGCCTACACTGAAGGCTGTTGTCGGTCTCTGCCGTGGGAGCCGGTGGGCATGCTGAAAGTAAAGAACAGAGAGAGAAACGAGAAGTAGTTGGATACAGCAGATGGTAAGCGGAAAGTTAATACTGAAAGCTAGTTATCCGAGGAAAACGTATATAAGTTATAGCGCTGTGCGCGAAGAGTACTCCATTGGAACAAAGCATAGTTTTACTAAGGGGCGCTTGACGAACGCATTTTGGGTGCGAACCTCTACAACTAGGGCCAGGGCCGAGGCGAACGTTCTCGATTCGTCCAAGACGCCACTCGTTGGGTGGGAGTGAATATTCTTTGAGTGCGACGAGGTCGCCTGGTGAGGGGTTTCGCTGTGGCGTTTGCATTTATAACGCTTCTGAAGGTCCTTCAGATAATCTTCTTTCCAGCGTCGACTGAATTGGTGTTGAAGCGATTTGAGTTGTTCCCATCGATTTATCCAGGAGAGGTCTTCCGCGTTCTGCCAACGAATCGGGCGAATGCTGCTTCGGTGGTGAGGTCCGAGCATAGCTCGGTGTACTGCCTTTGTGGAAAAACAGAAAAATATAGCCACGTACCCTTTTATGATAGTGGTCGACCTCAGAACCGATGCTTTAATTTGGAATGGACCTGCAAAGTCTACTCAAGTGGTAGCGCTGCCATTATTTGCGTGCGCGTTTCCTGTTTGAAAAGCGTGCACGATTTGCATTGGAAAATGCATTTCTTACTTAGAGGCTTTAGTTTTGGTACGTAGTACTCTTGCCTCACCATTTGGAGCATTAACCGTATTTCCGCATGAAGCAGGCGGTGCAAGGCATAGTCTTGAATTCGGAGGAAGGATTACTGGATGCTTCACATTGTATGGTAATGTAGAATACTCCAATCTGCCACCGATACGCCGCCCCCATCGAGAAGGGGGGTTAAGAGCCAGAAGGGAACTCTTTTTGCTAATTGGAATTTTGTTTTGTAGGGCACTCTTTTCCACCCCGAAATGGCGAGATTGTGCCATTGCCACAAGCCGCGTTTTCACATGTTGCAACTCTTTGTACGTCATATGGGGATTATGTGTTGTTGCAACCGATTTTGATTTGTCGCAGGCGTTGTTCACAAAGCGGAACACGTATGCAATCACACGGAGAGCTCGAGAGTATGGGGAGAAGCGTTGAAGAATATCGTCCTCTTCCTCGAGTGCGTGATATGCTTCGACCTTGCGTTTCTCGGGTGGATAAGCGCTACCTGCTTTCGGCTTTGGTCATGCCGAAATGTGGCAAGAAAGCCATTGTGTTCCGTGCCACCAAAGGGAGGAGCCTAACAAATCATGCGGCTTGCAACCACGTGTGCCAAGATTAGCAGGGTGTTCTTGGCTAGATACATCGCCAGGTGCCGCTAGGATGATATTCTCGAATTTGAGTGGTACGATTGGCCACATAAATCTTCCAGGTCGATGGAGATTTTTCTAGCCATGCTAGTACAATCTCAGAATCTGACCATAAGAATGTATTGCATGCTTGTAAGTCGAGCAGTTTTCGAACAGTTGAAGCCAGTTTGGTGAGTAGGACTGGACCACATAGCTCTAAGCGGGATAAGCTTACAGTTTTTATGGGGGCAACTTTGCCTTTCGCAACCAAAAGAAAAGATTTTATTTGGTTGCCCACATGTGTGCGGATGTAAATCGCTGCGCAATATCCTTTTTCCGAAGCATCACAAAACCCGTGGATTTTGGTATCTTGCCCTGGAACGACATTAACCCATCGAGAGATTTCTATGTGGCAGATAGCTGGCAGATTTTCTGCGAAATGTTGCCATTTTGATAATGTTGCGGGCTTGGAGCTTTCATCCTAATCGCTGCCATCCAGCCAGATTTCTTGGATAACCATCGTGGCTTGGATCATAACTGGCGACAGCCATCCTGCCGGGTCAAAAAGTTTTGAAACAAAAGATAAAATTTGTCGCTTTGTGACCGTATTTTGGGTGCGTTCCGGCAGAATGGTGTATGAAAATTTGTCCGTGAACGCGTTCCATCGAATGCCAAGAGTTTTGGTATTAGAAGTGCTCTCAAATTTCAAGAATTTGGAGTCTAGAAGATCCTCCTTTGGAAACTGTCCCAATATGGCCTGGTGATTAACCGTTAATTTCTTTAGTATGAAACCGGCTGATTTTAGGGCTTTTATCACTTGAACGAGTGATGGTATGACTTCCTGATAGGATGTCGTCGACATACGTTTGCGTCTTGATAATTATTGCTGCCAACGGGAATGTCACTTTCGTGTCATCGGATGTAACCGTTTTTAGATTGAAATCGCTAACAATGGAGTTAGCCGATTCGCGAAACAGGATTCGCTGAAAATCTTGGATGTCCTCGCGCATGAGGATCTGACGGTATATTTTTTCAATGTCTCATTGAACACATACTTATGCATGCGCCACTGTAGCATGAGATCTGGTTGGAGAGTTGGACCAGTGTATAAAACATCATTCAGGGATTTGCCTGACCCAGACTTTTTTGAGGAGTTGAAAATCACACGAACTTTGGTGGTGACCTTATCTGATTTCACTACCGTATGATGTGGCAAGTAAAATGAGAAAACCTTACCATTCGAAGTTATTTCGCATGAGTCGGTAGATTCCATGTGATCAAGGACGAGATATTCTTGCAACACATTGTTGTACATTGCACCTAACTCCCCCTTTTTCTGAAGCGTTCGCTTCATACTGAAAAGCTGCTGTAGCGCAGCCGGCGGGATTTGCCAAGAGAGAGTTTTTCAGGAAACTCTTCCTTAAATGGAAGTCGCACAATTTATCGACCGTTTGGAGCACGTGTCGTGGTTGTTGCATATATCTGCTCACACGCTTGATCCTCGGGGGATATCTGTGGAGGTTGTGGAACTTCCGCTTCTTCCCAAAATTTTCTCAGTTGAGAACTGAATGTATCGTTTGCACTTGGACTTGTGTCGAGAATGACACAACATTTTCAGTTATTGGACCACTGAGAATCCAACAAAAAATTGTTTCTTGCGCAAGTATGCTACCGCATACCTTTTTTATACCTTCCAGCAGAATTTGTGGAAGTATGTCGCTGCCTATGACCATGTCAGTCTGACCTGGTATGTGGTTGGGATCAGCGAGCTCAAGGACTTTGAACTGCTCCCAGCTTTTGCGACTAATGGTGGATGTTGGCAGATTCTTTGTAAGTTGCGGCAACATAATGGCAGGAGCCTTTATCCTTTTCATGGCCATGGATGCAACCAGTGTCAAAGAATAAAGCTTGGAGGACTTTTGTACGACTTGTCCACACATGCCAGGTATTTCGAACTATGAATATTCGAATGGTAGTTTAAGCCGTTGTTGAACTTTCGAGGAAATGAAACTTCTTTCCGAGCCCTGATCGATAAGGGCCCTCAGTTGAAATAATTCGCAATCGTGATAGACTGCGACCATAGCAGTAGGAAAGACAATTGGGTTATCATTGGCTGCATGCATTGATTGAATGGGTGCATGTTTTGAACAACACATTAACTCGTTAGAATCGGAGCTATTGTCGAGCGTTTGTCGAACGGGAGATGTCGACTTGGCAGTTGTGTGCTGCATGTTTGATGCATTCGTTAGTGGGGTGGAACGAAGAGCTTGTGTTTTCGCATTCAACAGCGTGTGGTGCCGTTGATGACATGTCGAACATGAACACTTGCTAGTGCACTCATTGGTGATATGAGTGGTGTTAAGGCAGTTTGTGCACAACTTAGCTTGTTTTACGAATTATGTCCGGTTTTGCACAGACATTCTCTTGAATTGTGAACAGAATCCAGTAAGGTGCGGGGAGTTGCAATAATGGCAAGTTTTCTTTTTAGATTCTGCCAGAAGGGTTTGCGTCCTGTTGAAGGACCTGTTTTCCGCAGAATTTTGATGAGCGACTGATCTTAGTTTGCTTTGGCTTGGTTGAAGCCTATTGACCTTTCAACGACTTCATATCTCGAGGTGAGAAAGTCGTTCATTTGTGACAATGGGGGTAAATCTCTTCGCAAAGAGAGAGATTGTTCCCAAAGTGACAGGGTTGTTTCGAGGAGCTTTGATGAACAAATGTACACCAGAATCGGATCCCAACTGTCTGTCTTAACCCCATGGAAGTGAACGACTGATAGGAAGTTGTTGATTGTGTTTTGCAATCACTGAAGTTTCTCACTGCTTTCGGATTGAATAGTGGCAAGAGTCAATAAGGATTTGATCTGGTTGTCAACCAGGATACGCTTGTTTTCGTATCGTGACCGTAAAGCTTCCCAGGCAAGGTCAAAGTTATCATCGCTCAACGGATATTGCTTGACGATGGAGCCGGCTTTGCCTTGCGTTTTGTACCGGAGATGGTACAATTTCTGAGCACGGGAGAGCCTTGGGTGGTTAAGGTACACCGCAGTGAACATATCACGAAAAGCGCCCATTCTTCTTAGGCACCATAAAAGGTCTCCGTGTCGCATGCTGGGACGTTGAGGTAAATATTTGCATCAGCCGAGGGTTGCTCCACGCGGAGTGGTGGACTCGGCGTTGCCATCACTTTGATCAACGAAAGCTGATCGGCAATATTTGCTTTGGTCATTTCATACGTATCAAGGCAAGCACATTGTTTGCCTTGTACTGAACTCTTGAAGCCTTCAGGGAAACTTTCGTCTGGTTTCGAAAATACCAGATCGTAAACCGATTGTAGCCGTGCCCAATAATCATCTAGTGATTTGTCTTTGATCATGAGATGCGACTCAGTGTGGTCTTGAATCGGTGCCTCGTTAAATTTTGCACAGTATCTCATGAGACTGTCATTTTCCGCGATGCACTTTTACGCGGATATGTCAACTGATTTGGATATTGTGCGGGGGAAGGTTGCCCTTTCCTTGGCCGTTTCTTCTTTTGGGCCATCTTTTGGTTTTGTCCCGGTTTCAGAATTTTTGGGGGACTAGAGGCATTATAAGCAAACTTTTGGGTTTTCACCAAAAAAAAACCGAATAAATTATTTATACGTTCAGGGAACGTTCGCGAAATTCGAAGATAGAACTGCTCTTCGTGCCACAGAAATTTAAAATGGAAATTTAAATTGGTAGCGGTGTTTCCTTTTTTTTTTTTTTTGTTTTTGAAAAATAGAGTCAAACACAAGCACGGACAACGGACTTTCCTTAAATGATTTATGTATGTATGTTTTGTAAAAACAAACAAACAAAAGTTAAAAAAAAATCACAAACAAATTTCACTTATATATACGTGTGGAAAAAAACGTGTGTTTGTAAATTACTGGTATATATATGTATATATATTAGAAAATAATAATATGTACTTTGAAGTTTGTATGAATATTTTTTGGGAAGTTCTTATAGGGACGAAAATATCTCAAACTTAGTTTTGTACGCTAGAATAAGTACAAATGTGGATGCGTAATACACAATCGTATGTATATATTGTAACCAATTTAGTGAAATTCCGCTTATTCCAAATCTTCTGCTAACGTTCGAATCGCTAAACTGTTGAATAAATAACTCCAATATTCAATAATGCAAAAATGGTCTTTATTAGACTACTTTGAAAGTACTTCACAACCAATAGCGTGCTTAAATCAAACTGATTACGGACAACTCAGCTTCTGCTGCCTTTATACTCTCTGCCCAAATGTGTAGACGTTTCTTCTTCTAGAATCCTCTACCTGGTCACCAGCCATACGCGCGTGGTTTGGTAGTGTGTAACCATATGCGTGTGTATATGTGAGAGAAGTAGTAGCTGATGATGACCAGGGATGTTAATGGATTTTTTCATTTTGTGCCAAACGAGGTAAAAAAATGTACCCAATCATCCAACAATGTAACAAAAGTTTTCGGATGCGAATTTGAACAAAACTACAGTTATAATCTGCTTCTTTATCCAAAAACTGTTTTTAGTCAGGAAACTCTTTGAGTTCTACCTCAGTTAACAAAAGGCTTTTTTTCGTATCTATATTATGACAACTACTCTTAGCTGATTTCATCGAGTCTTTAGGTTTTATTAAATTCGAAACTGTGTTTATTTGAAGTATATTTCTGCACTTAATTTTAATTAAATTTTGTATATCCTTTCTACGTTTGTGGATGAATGTGGAATCGACAATATGCCTAGAGCTATTCTATAAATATTGGAAAACATTTGCGCGATTAATTCATTTTTAAATGATCTTAATTCTGCCCAAAAGCTGCATATATTTAAATTTTTAAATTTCTAAATCTCTCATTCTCTGCTAAAGCTCTAAATTCGGAATTAATTTTCTCTATTTTATAAAATTCAGATCTCGGAAACAAGTCCATAACAATAGGCACAATACTATTTGTTTCGCCGCTTAAAATACTTTCTGGTCAAAGCTTTGCAGCCCACAACAAAGTTGTATCATTTAAATTTACTTTTTTTAATAAGGTACTACGAATTTGTATATAAAATTGTTTAGCACAGCTCTTAAATATGTGTACGTCATCTTTTTTGAAAAGGTTGTTTGATAGAATAATATCCACATTAACACCTGTCTTATACTTACGAACGTTTTCCAATAATTAAATACAACTACGATTTTTAAGGTTTTAATGATCTGAGTAAGAATACTTTTAATCAGCGAAATTACAGAAGTATCTATATTTGGTTTTTAAATATCAATTTTTCCAAGCGCGTCTTCTTGTTCTCGGTGGTTCACTAAACTCTACAGGTTGCCGTCTTACTCAGCAGGGCTGTATTTTTAAGATGGTGGGAGCGTTGCCATCTGAGGTGACATACCGAAGTAAACTTAATCTGGGGTTAAGTGATTTTCGTCTGAATCAATATTTAACATCCAAATAGGACTGGAGTCTAAATAAGATTTTTTTATAAAATTTTTAATTTGGTAATAGGTAAGTAAATGTATGCGAATATCTTCAGACTGCATTTCTATATTCACATTATTTATTTCATTTAAAATATAAGAAAGAAATTTAAAATATACTTTATAAATAGGACATTGAAACATTTCAGATATAAAATTAATATTTTGATTACTGCTTTTTTTTCAAATACGTAAAGTTTTTGAAAAATCTCAGATATAAAATTAATATTTTGATTACTGCTTTTTTCAAATACGTAAAGTTTTAAATAATACCTGAGGGTATCCAATTGCTCAAGAATTCTATCTATGACTGCTTGTCCAGAAAGCCACCTTGTGGGGGCGTACTTTAGTATAACATGCATTTATCTACCGAAATGTTCTTGAAAACTCTGAAAGTCTGCCATCCTAAAGGGAGTTTATCCAAAAATCATAGTTTGCATTTTTCTTAAATTTATCAATTTTGTTGGGAAATACATTACAAGCGGCCATGAAGCGAAATTTAAAAAGTAACAAACATGCAGATTTGGAACAACTTGATTCAGCATTGCTTGCACTCCGCTTTTTGCTCCCATCATAACCGAGCACTTGTCGGCAGTGAAGCCAATAATTTTTTTAAGTGGTATTGAATGGTCTTTCAAAGATTTAATAATGGCATTAAAAATACCCTCCGTGCAACTATCGGTCAATGGTATGAAATCTAAAAATCTATCAATGCACTTTTTATCAAAAATTCGAATCGAAACTGACAGATTTTTTGATATACATATATCAGTCGTTTCACCTATTATTAGAGAGTAATAATTCTTCTGACAAAAAGCAATTATTGATTTATAATTTTCTGGTCCTGTTATTTGAGTTACTATTTCCTGTGCTTTAATTCTATTGATGTAAAATTTGTTCACAATTTTAGAATCAGTTATGCCATTTTTCATAAGCATATTTAAATGATCCATAATTGCAAATAGCAAATTGGGCTCGGCAACAAAACAACTTAACTATCTATATATTTTCCTCGACAAATTTTTAATTTTTTTGTACATTCAGAGCTGCTTTGCAAATGACTTGAAGTGTTGGGCGGTGTTTTACAAAAATGTACCAAATATGTCAATGTAGTAAAATGTACCAAAAAAGTACAAATATACCATGATTATCATCACTGAGCTGATGATGACATGCGTATGCTGCTTGTATGTATGTGTGTACATGATGATTAATTTATTTACGTACATACAAGTGTGGCAGCTTGCTATATTGTTGTTGTGGCTTTATTTACTTAGTATCAGATTAGTGATGTGAGTATCACTTAGTTTTACTAATATTCGTCACAATATGTTTGTTTGTGCGAACGTATGCACGTGAATCAAAGAAGCTGCTCTATTTTTGTTTACAAACATAGTTTGTTTTGATTTGCTTCTTCGTCGCTTTATGTTGCGTTTTTGTAGTGAAGCTGAGAGTGCAGTGAAGAAAGATGAGGAAATTACAAATGTGAGAGAGGTTGAGAAATTTGAGCAGCAGTACACACTCTTTTTGCTAATGTGCTATACGTGCTGGGACAATGTCGCTGGAAGAGCGACTTGAACGTGTGAGTAAGCACGTATGATGTTCTCAGAGTAGAGAAATAAAAATGCTGGAAAAGCAAATTGAAATTATTTGTACATGTATGTAAGTATGTACATACGTATGAATATTATAATTTTTTATATATGCTCCCAAGCAAGAAAAAATGACTTGGAAGTAAAGTTGAACTGTATCGCCAAGTTCAACGATCTGTGCGAACAGCGGCGTAAATTCAGCTGTAGAAGAAATTTTGCTGATATTGTTCTTGCACAGTGGGTTTTAGTAGGCAAGTAAATTGCCATTTTTGTTGGTTGAATACCACTGAAATTTTGTACATATCTATATGTATTGTAACGAATTTGCTTGCAAATCCTCTTATTTGCAATCCTCTGCTGAGTTCGAATCACTAAACTGTTGAATAAATAACTCCAATATTGAATGATGGAAAAATGACCTTTATTAAGTACTTCACAATAACACTTATACTTTGCTACTCGCTGGCTTAATAACCAAACTGATTGGTAACTCAAATGAAACTCTACTATTGCCCGCCAGATCGCGTGCTTAATCAAACTGATTGATAGCTCAACTCAAACTGAATTACAGCGCCTCTACATCTGTTGCCCTTTATACCCTTTGGTTTCCTCGTTCGCAATTTTCCAGAATCTACTAGCATTGTCCATAGCTCTCAAACTTCTCAGCTATATGCATGTGTTTGCGCACTGACTCTCCGCTGCTCGTATTCGTACATGGTACATATGTGTAGACGCATTTATTTATTCGTTTATGTAGATACATAAAGATTGATTTATTGATGTGAATGTTTGTAGTTTACAGTCTCTTGTGCGCACATAGGCGTATAAGTAAATGCATCTGTGTGTGACATCTCTCGGCTGCCTTATATATGTGTATACATGATTTGATTATTGACGTAAATATCGCTTAGCATGGCCTTAGTGATGGTATAGCTTAGTGATGCTAATATCCGTGACACTGCCCTCCACCTAAGTCTGATCGTCCCGATCAGACAAATCTCTCGATCTAAACGCTGCTAATCTCTCCAAATTAACCACTTTCATTTTGGTTCGTGGTTTGGTAGTGGTTTGTATGCGGTACACTACATCGTTGATCCGTTTCACAACTTTGTATGGACCTTCCCAGTTACACTGCAATTTTGGTGACAAACCTTTCTTTCGTTGTGGGTTGTATAGCAGCACCAAATCTCCTTCCTCTAACCCTTCCGAATTAATTGCTTTATCGTACCTCGCTTTCATCTTGTCACTCATAATCTTTGCTCGTTGCCTTACCAGATTGTGTATCTCTCTCAGCTCTTCTTCCAAGACACCAGTGGATTTCTTGACATTCCTCTCCGCATCGGCATCTATCCCATACTTCAAATCAGCTGGCAGTCGAAGGTCATTGCCAAAAATTACCTTTGCGGGAGTTTGGCCCGTTGTGTCATGTACTGCCGATCGGTAGGCCATCAAGAATAATGATATGTGTGTATCCCAGTCCTTATGGTACTTGTCTACTACTCTCCTTAAATGCTCCTCCAATGTTCTATTGAAACGTTCCACCATACCATCGGACTGAGGATGCAATGCAGTTGTCCGTGTTTTCCGAATGCCCAACTTCTTGCACATTTCTTGGAACACAGCTGATTCAAAATTCCTGCCTTGGTCAGAATGTAACTCCATTGGTACACAATACCTTGCAACCCATTCGTTTTTTAACCACTTCTGCTACTGTTTCTGCTTCTTGGTTTGGGATTGGGTATACCTCTGGCCATTTACTGAAATAATCCATAACCACCAGTACGTATTTCTTTCCGCGGTTGCTAGTAGGAAATGGACCTGCGACATCCATGGCGATCCTTTCAAATGGTGCACCTGAAATATACTGCTTCATCTGGCCATGACTTCGGGTTTTCGGCCCTTTCGCTCTGTTGCATACCTCGCAATTGGCAATCCACTCGGTGACCGACTGACGGCAACCAACCCAATAGAATCTCTGCTTAATTTTCTCGAGTGTCTTCGTGATTCCAAGATGACCTCCACTTGGACCATTGTGCAGCTCGCTGAGCACGTCAGGAATCCTCTTTCTGGGAACAACTATCAGTTTCTTCTTGCACTGACCATCCTCACTCTCCCATACTCGATGCACGCAACCGGATATCAATTCTAAACTGTTCCACTGTGCCCAATATGACTTCGCAATGGGACTCTCTGCTGACATCTCCTCTCTGCTTGGTCTTTCGTTTCGTTCGAGCCCTTGCATAACATGTGACAGATCTGTATCTTCTAGCTGACACTTTCTTAGTTGTTCCTTGTCCCATTCATCCGTACACGTTATAGTCATTAGCCGGACATCTATAAAGTCTTCTTTAGCCTCGGCCTTTGAGCAGTGCTTGCATTCCAGACTAAATGGTCTTCGTGACATTGCATCAGCATTTCCATGGGTACTACCTTTTCGATGCTCAATGGAAAAGTCATAGCTTTGTAGTCGCTCGATCCACCGTGCCAATTGTCCTTCCGGATTACGGAACTGCAGAAGCCATTTCAACGCTGCGTGATCTGTCCTGACACGGAATCGCTGGCCGTAGAGGTATTTGTGAAAATGTTTAATGCACTACACCAACGCCAACAGCTCTCTCCGTGTAACGCAATAGTTCCTCTCTGGTTTTCCAATTGAACGGCTGTAATATGCAACTATTTGAGCCAATAACTTCTCTCAGTGTGAAATATTATTTAATTTTATTCTTTCGCATTTTCATTATTGCTATTAATGCTATTTTCTTAACAGGAGTTTTAAAAGTGAATAGAGTAATTATTCTAGTACAGACGTATATTCTTTAATTTTCGGAAATTTCGGGGGTGGGGGGCGGGTTTGAACCTCAAACCCGTCCCCCCCTGAATACGCGCCTGCCTGGAGTAGTAAATATAAACGAAATGATAAGTTGTATTTCAACTTTAATGTCTAAGAAAGATTCTAGCTATTAGTCGTTAAAAGATGGACAAATTAAACTAGTGATACACAACGTAGATTCTTATAGGAAAGTTGCTAAATAATTAAATACTAGCAGTTAAGTTATCATACGTATCAACCGAAACAAGAAAGGTCATATAGAGTAGTACTAAAGGGATTACGCTCGAGACTGCTGTTATTAATACCAAACAACGTATATATACAATATTAAATAATAAAAGCCAAATCAATATATTTCAAACCGAATAACAGAAAATGTGGAACTTAAGACATAAATTAAAAGCTCAGTAGAACTCGGCCTTGCAGTTGAAAAGTTTACTTCATTAATACATGAAGCAGCTTTTTCATATTCCCAAAATAATCACACTAACGACATAACACGATCTCCAACTTGTATGCATGTATCTGCAGATATCAGAGCATTGATTCGATACAAGAGAAGGTTACGAAAGAAGTGGCAAAATAATAGAAGTGGTAAAAATTGAAGAATTTTAGAAATAAATCAATTTCAGTGTATATTGAAAATTTAAATTATAATAGCAACGATGATTATAAAATATGGAAAGCTACAAAATACCTTGAATGCCCAAAAAGAGAAATTTACCCTTGAAAGGTGTATGGTGTAGAACTGATAAGAGCAAGGCAGATGCATAAGCGAAATATTTGGGAAATACTTTCACACCCTTTACAATTGGTAATAGCAACGATTCTGACGTACTTCAATTTCTTGATGTCCCATATCAATTATCATTACCAATCAAACATATTACTCCCAAAGAAATCCGTAAGGGAATCGATGCTAAAGTATCTAAGTGCTTACCAAAAAAAGGTATTATGTTTTTGACACTAATATACAATTCTATATTAAGGTTAAACCATTTCCCTACACAGTGAAAATTTGTGGACATTGTTATGGTTCCCAAACCCAATAAACCAAAAAACGAAATACCTTGTATAAGCCTATCAGTTTACTGGCACTATTCTCAAAAATATTTCGAAGAATATTTCTACTAAGAATTTGGCAAATACTAAAAGAAAATAACGTAATACCTGAACACCAATTTGGTTTTTGGCGATATCATGGTACACCTGAACGACGCCACCGAGTTGTAAATTTCATCGTTGACTGCTTAGAACGGAAAGATTACAGTCCAGCAGTTTTTCTGGACATACAACAAGCGTTTGATAAATTTTGGCATCATGGTCTGTTATATAAACTGGAAAAAATTGTCTCCTGAAGTCGGATCTCACTAACAGATCATTTATGTGAAAGTAAATGATGAAACCGTGGTGTGATGGTAGCGTGCTCCGCCTATCACACCGTATGCCCTGGGTTCAACTCCCGGGCAAAGCAACATCAAAAATTTAGAAATAAAGTTTTTCAATTAGAAGAAAATTTGTCTAAGCGGGGTCGCCCCTCGGCAGTGTTTGGCAAGCGCTCCGGGTGTATTTCTGCCATGAAAAGCTCTCAGTGAAAACTCATCTGCCTTGCAGATGCCGTTCGGAGTCGGCATAAAACATGTAGGTCCCCTCCGGCCAATTTGTAGGGAAAATCAAGAGGAGCACGACGCAAATTGGAAGAGAAGCTCGGCCTTAGATCTCTTCGGAGGTTATCGCGCCTTACATTTATTTTTTATCTTTAAATGATGAAACCTCTACAATAACATACATCAAAGCTGGTGTACCGCAAAGAAGCGTACTCGGACCTCTTCTTTATACCATTTTTACATCAGACATGCCTGAAACTGAAAACGTATTTATTGCTACATATGCTGACGATACCCCGTTACTCGCATCAAACCACTTTACAATCGAAGCTACGAACTTAGTGCAGAAAGAACTGGATGAGATTCAGGCTTGGTTAAACCATTGGAAAATGAAGGTTAATACAAACAAATCTGTACATGTCCTATTTACATCAAGGCGAAATGACTGTCCTCTTTGTCTGATGAATGGAAATACGATTCCAAAACGCGACAGCGTAAAATATTTAGGATTGCATTTACAAAAAGCGACTAACATGAAAGTGTCATATTCAAGCCAAAAATCAACAATTGAAAAATAAAACTAAAAAACTATATTGGTTACTTGGGCGTAATCCAACTCGTATAGAGTCGAGACTAAACTTTGATTGTATAAATCTTTCAGGGCCGTACCGGAGGTGATTAGCGTTACAAAAAAATAAATATTCTTATATCACTACATGTGACTAGTAAATTAATAACTAAAACCCAATGTCAATGTCAGAAACATTATAACTTCAAATTTTCTTGCACATATTGTGAGTTTCTTGTGTCTCTCATTCTAGAAAAGTTTTTTTCTACTTTTCCTACTCGCAAAATCATCGATTGTTTTTGAAAAATGAATTTTCTGAGCTCTTTCATTTTCGATAGATAGGACTGCCCATCGAGCTTCGCAAATAATTTTTGATCAAGTTTAATTTTGAAAACGATCGTTCAGCGGTGGCAGTTGTTGCTGGGATGGTCATGAACATTATGCGAGCAGTACACACATCTGAAAAATTTTATATAAATGAACTGTTTTCAATTACAAGAAAATCTGCCATCTCTTTCATTGTTTTCATTTGACTTATTTTTGAATTGAACGCAGCTTTCATTGACATCAACTGAGCTGGAAACAATGGGTGATCTGGAATATTTTGAACGAATTTTTCTGCCTCTACTCTTATTTCGGATTCAGTTGAAGTAGCAATGAATTGACGTTGTACAACTCTATACATATCCAGAACCATAGTCCTTCAAATCTGTGTTTAAACTGTGAGCAAATCGTATCAACCATTAGATAGAAAATTGAAACCTTGAACAATTTTTCAGGATGAGTGAGTCTTTCATATTCGCGGAGCTCATCAAAAAATTTTTTGATTTTTCTTTTTATTTTTTCATCAAATTTGTTACTGATACTTAATTTCGCGCACAATTCAGAAGCTTCTAAAACCAATTGGTTAAAAGAATGACGAATGTCGATGACTTCTGAGAAAGCATTTTCCAGGTAGTCTTTAACTGTAAAAAGGTCAAGTTCTTTTGACTGAAGAGCTTTAGATGCAAGATTTACTTTTCGTAGGAATCTGCATTGGATTGTCAGCAGCAATACAAAGCAAAATCAAACTTTTCTAATTTTTTGTTTAATTTAGTGTATACATTTTTCGGTGAAACTTTTAAGACCCGGGGGTTTGGGGGCCCCTCGGAGCTGGGGGCCCTGGTGCACCGCACCGCTTGAACCAGTCTCGGTACGGCCCTGAAAGCTTTATTATGGCATACAGCTTTGGGGCACAGCCTCTACTTTATATATAGAAATCCTACCACGGTATCAGTTTAAAATTTTAAAAATAATTACAAATGCTCTCTGGTTCATTACCAATAAAGCAATCCATTCAGACCTGAATATTCCTTTTATAAAAAATTAAATTAAAAGATTCAGTAGAGCATATTTACGCGGAATCAGCTATCATGAAAACCTAATGGCAATCACATTACTAGATCAAAGTAACGAAATCATCAGACTCAAAAGACAGCATGTTTTAGACCAACCCTTCCTAATTAAGGGAAAAAGTCTTTGTGTGATACTAAAACTACATAAGTATATTATTATTGACCTCACTGGAGATCAATAATATACATAAGTCTAATTTCAAAAATGTTAAATAATTTGTTTATTGTTCTTAGAATAGATTGCAAATATAAATATGTTAAAAAAAATAATAATAATTTGATGTAAAATCCCAGCTGTTGAGTGGATCAAAAATATTCAACGGTGCGCACAGTGGCCAATTTGGCTTCGCTAGCGGCATTTAATTAAAATTTTCAAATTTGAAAAACCGTTAATTTTTTTTTAACAATCGATAACAAATACATTCACTAGATTTGTATCGATTTTTAAAAGCTCAGCTTACAGCTGATGAACAGCTGTGAGCTGTCAAAGTCAGCACATGTTTCTGCAAGTGTTGTGCAAAATATTTCCGCCTTTTTGATCATCGTTTTCGTATTCGTGTTAAACTTGCAAATTTTATTATTTTCATTAAAAGTTTTGTTATATACTAACGCCAAGGTATGTATTATATAAAAAAAACTGTGGTTGTGATCTGTGTATACTTATGTTATTTATAAAACGTAATCGTGTTTAAGTGTATTAGCAACTCGCCCATTGTAACGTACACCTGTTTTTCGTGGAGTAGAACTTTCAAAATTCACCTAGATTCAGTGTAATTTTAAATTTTCCTATATGTGTAAACCATTGTGTGTCCAAAATGAACTGCGAGTACCTGCGAGCCTTCAATTTATTGTACTTTTTAGGCAAAATGTCTGTGTCAAAACGCACCCTTTTTTAATATGGCATGAAGAAGCGTTCCCCACCAAGAAGTTTCTCGCCGTAGAAAATTATGTTTTTGGTGCCGTTTTGAGTAAAATTACCTATACTCAGAAGAAGCAGTGCAAAAATGGAAAGAAACTGCGCAATTTTGTTAGTAGGCTTATCCAAAAGTGGAAGGCCTGTGGCAGAAGTAAGGTGTTTTTCGAAAAAATTAATCAAGAATGGCTAGATACACCATTGGTATTGTTGGGAAAAAAAGCAAATGAAAATATTGGACGGCCGGAAAAAGAGCTTTCCAAGTGCTGCAGAAAAACGCAAGTCAATAAGATGTCAGGGCTTACAGAGGAAGTGTCATGTGAAGGATTGTTGGTAGCTGCAAGCTGCAGTTTATATAAAGCTGGAAAGCGCAGTGCTTCCAAAGTTGTAGAAATGGTAAATGGCGATGAGGAGTTTAGCTGAAAGGTAATACAAAATATAAACAAACCAAAGCCCCTTCCATCTAAATTTTCGGACGATAAAGCGCTTGCGCTATTTGTAGATCTTGGACATACCAGATACACTTGGAACTTGAATAAGAAAGCAGCAAAAAACCAAAACGCCGATATATATCCATGCTACGAAAAATTACGCTTCGCCAAAAAAAAGTGCTATCCTAGTGACATTACAGTCACTGATTATTATGCTGAAGTGCCACTACAAAGTCTTGTGGACCATACAATAAACAGGATCATGGAAGCACACTCTGAAAGTTTTGAAATCCCATCTAGAAGTAATAATAACACCCATTTAACTGCTGTCTACAAATGGGGTTGTGATGGCAGCAGCGGTCATTCCACATATAGGCAAAAATTTAACGACTGCGAAGGAAACATGAGAGACCAATATTTATTTTCAATTTGTATTGTACCACTGCAAGTGCAGTACGGACCACCAGTTTTATGGAAAAACAATCGACCTCTTCTACACGATACTGTCGACCAATCAAAATACTTTGCGACAAGGAAACGGCGGACCTGAAATTGAAAATATTAAGAGCCAAATATTAAATATTGTACCAACATATGTAAACTCATTGATTATTGATCACCAATTTCACATGACCATGCTTGATGGTAAAACTTTCAGCGTCATTTCAGAATCTTCTTCGCAAATATGCGGAATCTGCAAGGCAACACCAAAAAATATGAATGACTTAAATTTGGTGAAGAGCTTTCCAATTAAAGTGAACCTCTTTCAATATGGGCTATCCAGTCTCCACGCCTGGATAAGGTTTTTTGAATGTATTTTGCACATATCCTGTAGAATACCAATAAAAAAGTGGCAAACTCGTGGTGCTGGCAAGGATATTGTTGGACAAAATAAAAAAAATATACAGCAGAAGCTACGAGAAGAAATGCATTTGTTGGTCGACATACCAATGGCTGTTACTGGAAATACCAACAACGGGAATACGGCAAGAAGGTTCTTTCAACAACCAGATTTAGCCGCTCGTATAACTGGGATGAACGAAAATTTAATATATCGATTCAGCGTCGTCTTACGAGCACTTGCATGTGGATACGATATAAACACGGAGGCATTCAGACTTTACGCAATGGAAACTGCCGAAATTTCTGTTACTTTATACCCTTGGTTTTACATGCTCTCGTCTGTTCACAGAATTTTAATTCATGGAGCAGACATAATCAATCATTTTTCGGTTCCAATTGGTATGATATCCGAGGAAGCGCTTGAAGCCAGAAATAAAGATTATCGGAACATCCGTGAAAATAATACCAGAAAAAATACAATGGAAGATATAATTAACGCTCTTTTTGTTTCTTCCGATCCGTTAATATCTTCATTGTCCAACGGCTCATCAATTTCCTATTCCAGAAATATTAGTTTCCATAAGGAAGTTAAAAGCTTGCTTATAATGCATCATTTTGAAGATGATTTCTCTGAATCTGATACTGAAGAATCTGATTAATATTTCTTTTATAATATGGTTTCTCTTTGAGTTGACAATTTTTTTCTTATTTTATATATGAATATATGGTGGAAAATGTTTATTGAATTAAAAACAAATTATAAAATCTGAATTGAGAAAAAAAAAATTTTGAAGATAACTTCTTTACTTTGGAAGCTATGAATAAAATGCCGCTAGCGAAGCCAAATTGGCCACTGTGGTGCGTTCAGAAAATTATAGTTGATCGACGCTTGTGTTTGCTGAAAGTGCCCAATAAATTGAATTTTTTCCTTTTATCTCTATTCCTAAAAAGCCGATTTTTGGACTCAGAAGTGACTGCTGTCACCACCAGGGCCGTAGAGAGAAAATCCGGGCCCGGGACTAAACAATTTACGGGCCCCTATAAAAAATCCACTAATACATTTGATTAACTTGAATTAATGACATCTCATTCATTAATCATTATTGATGCATTACATCAAAACAAATTTTTGCCCCGTCAATTAAATGATTTTTGGACTAAGAGCTTAAAATGAAATTAACGCAGAATATTTACTATTTATACAGTTTTATTGTAACGTAGAAATAAAATTCTCTTTTAACAGCCACATATTGTTTCAATAATCTTTTCTAGTTATTTGGTAACATTTTAATACATTTCTGATAAATTTAATGATGATTATAAATTTTAATTATTCAATATAGAAAGTTCGGATAAAGTTAAAGTTAAAGTTAAAGTTAAAGTTAAAGCTAAAGTGAATGTTAAAGTTAAAGCGAAAGTTAAATTTAAAGATAAAAATAAAGTTAAAGTGAAAGTGAAAGTTAAAGTTAAAGTTACAGTTAAAGTTAAAGTTAAAGTTAAAGTTAAACTTAAAGTTAAAGTTAAAGTTAAAGTTAAAGCTAAAGTTAAAGTTAAGGTCAAAGTTAAAGTTAAAGTCAAAGTTAAAGCTAAAGTTAAAGTTAAGGTTAAATTTAAAGTTAAAGTTAAGGTTAAAGTTAAAGTTGAAGTTAAAGTTAAAGTAAAAGTTAAAGTTATAGTTAAATTTAAAGTTAAAGTTAAGTTAAAGTTAAAGTGAATGTTAAAGTTAAAGCGAAAGTTAAAGTTAAAGTTAAAAATAAAGTTAAAGTTAAAATGAAAGTTAAAGTTAAAGTTAAAGTTAA